>NC_040105.1:128994404-129123629 GCF_003369695.1 Bos indicus x Bos taurus
ATTGGAAGTTAATTTTACAGCTTAGTTTTTGAAGGTAACAACAGAATATTCAATGACTGCCTGACTGAATTGGAGGGATAATTAACAGATCCCATGATGGATGCAGTGACTTGGGACTGAGTCATCTAATCTGGGGGGAATGGTGAACACACAAAAGGATTGATGTGTCTCTTAGGTAGAAACATGGGATCATTCTGCTGCTGTAAAAAGTTCAAATGTACGTAGGGGTACAAAGGGAAGCTGAATAACCGAAGACGGGCAGTGCCGGTTAACAACGCACTGCCTCGGCCCCATTCACCCTTCAGTACATGATCTGTGACAGCGGGCAGAATTCCTTTAGGCCTTTCTCCTTTACAGTAAACACAGGTTGAGCTTTCTCAGTAGAGGGTGCATGAGGTACACAGCAAGTGAAAGGGGTTCTCTTGCCATTTCCAGTTGTCGAGGGGGGTTGGCACTGTGAGCTGTGATGTGAGAATCTAGGAGGTTCACAAACCCAGCCATGGAACCAGAATGTAAGGCCCTTGAGACTTCCCAGTTCTGGCCTGGCCCACCCTGGAGATGACTAGCTGCTGTCCCCACCTGGACACCATGTGCCCTGACTCCCTTTGATCATGTGCTTTTCCCAGGTTTGGATTCCACAGGCCTGATGCCCACAAGGCCACACACTGCAGGCCTCCTGCTTCTCCAGCAGCCTCTGTCCCTCTGCAGGGCTGAGTTGCTGGCCAGTGGCATTAGCCCTCCTTCTGAGCGACTAACACTTTCACTTTAGTTTCACATGTACAGCAAAGTGATGCACTTATATATGTTCATCCTTTTTCGATTCTTCTCTCATGTGAGTTACCACAGAATATGGAGTATAGTACCCTGTGCTATACAATAGGTCCCTGTTGGTTTATCTATCTTCTAGGTAGTAGTGTGTGTATGTTCATCCCAAGGTCCTGATTTATCCCTCCCCTCCCCCCACCACATTTCCCTTTTGGTACCCATAATTGTTAAATTGCTTTTGCAGCATAAAATTTACTGCATAAAATGAGCAGTTTCCAAGAATGGAATCTGACAGCTACTCCTATTTCCCTGTTCTAATTCTACGTCTAGAGGTCACCAACCACTGAAGCTTCTGGAAGGCATCTCTGCCATGGTAGCACTTAGAACATTCACAACCAGGATTCTCAGTAGAAAGGCATACTTCCTTGCTTCTTCCTTGCAATTTTCCTTGCACATCACAAAATTTCCTGTCATAGAAATGCAAGATAGATGGATAGATGGGTTGATAGATAAGTAGATGGATAGATAGATGAAATGGCCACTGATTTTGTGTTAGATTTCAGGAAGAGTGGAATGTCATAAAGTAAGACTATAGACCAGAGTTCAGTAGACCATAGTCTGTGGGCTAAACATGGCTTGCTATCTATTTTTGTAAATAAAACATTATTGGGATACAAGTCCTGATGATTCATTTACATATTTCTAACTAGAGCAGCCCAGTGCAGTAGTTGTGAAATGGACTGTAAAGCCTGAAATATTTACTATCTTGCCCTTTAAAAAATGCCCTTCAAAAAATGCCCTTCCTTTAGGCTTCCACTCTGATGCTGCTTGAAATCCCCCATTAGGAAGGCATCATTTGGGGATGTTTCTATTGCTATTGGAACAGTGGATGCAATACTCCACTGTTCATGAGGCCAGATACCTTTCTCTCCCAAATTTTAGCCTAGGGCAGAAATGAACACAGGGATAGCAGGGGGAGAGAGGAAGCTGGGGTATGGAGAGGTGCTGCAGGACAGGGTGTGAATGTGAACACAGTTTATCCACAGAGGATACAGATAGAGAATGGGGACCACGGCATGACAGACTTGTATGGATCCCATTCCTTGCAATATCTGTCAAGGACAAGCCCAAACATAGAAGAATGGCATGGAGAGCACCACACTGAGACTTTGAACAAATACCAAAGGATACAGAAAAGGTGCCAACTGAAGTGAATTCAGTTAACCTCAACGAGGATTAACTGAGTACTTCTTCTATACCAGCCAACAAAAGGTAGATAATCTACCTCAGAAGAGAGGACTTGATTTATTTCTGTCAGTGAGCCTACCAACCTTGAAGTAGTAGCATCAACCTTCTCCCTCAACCACCACATATTCAACCAATCCTCTGTCTCTTCCTCTTCATTCATTCCCAGTGATATCAATCTAGAGCAGACTAATCAACCAACTCAGTCAACTCATAATCCTTTGAGTCTGGGATGTATATACGAACATGTAATTGATAAAACCCACAGCACAAAAAAGAACAACTAGACTTTGAGAGGGAAAGAATTTCAGAGAAGCTGGATTCCTATTGTCTGGGCTGATTAGAGAAAATTTAAAGACATACATGGCAGTTGAGCTGAGCCTTGAACGTTGCACAGAATTCAATTATGTGGAGAAAGGGGCATCTCAAGGGAAGAAATGGGCGTAGCAATGGCATAGCATATGGATTGCCTCATTCTTATATGACGACACACAGCGGCCCTAGAAAAGGGTCTAAAACTCTGCTCCCTAAGGATGAGGCGGGTCATGAAGAGCAGCGACCAGAGCCTTACCCGAGCTATGTGACCACTAAACAGCTGGGTAAGCTGATTAATGGTCTCTTGTATCCAGAGAGACTCTTCCTTATGCTAAAGATAACACAGTAATGGGGAGGAGGGAAGTAAGTGACTCCCATACACACACCTTGCAAAATGGCACTCGACTGAAACAAAACATAAAGAAATGAAGGTGACATCCATGGCCATATTGAGACTGTATCAAAAGATTTTACAGGGACTTCCCTGGTGGTTCAGCGGTTAATACTCCATTCCTTATAACATGCCACACATCATACAATGGTCCCACCAAGTATATACACTTCCAGTTTTAAGAACAATGAGTTCTGGGATTTAACATACAACATGGTGATTATAGCTAATAATGCCGATAGAACTGTGTTAGCATAATACTGTATCGACTTGAAAGGTGCTGAGAGCAGATCTTAAATGTTCTCACCATAAAAAAGAAATGGTAGGGGCTTCCTCAGTGGTTTAGTGGTTAAGAATCCACCTTGCAACACGGGAGACACTGGTTAGATCCCTGGTCTGCGAAGATCCCACATGCCTTGGAGTAACAAAGCTCAGGAGCCGAAACTACTGAGCCCATTCACTGCAAGTACTAAAGCCCATGTACCTAGAGCCTGTGCTCTGCAACAAGAGAAGTAACTGCAATGAGAAGCCTGTGCACCACAATGAAGAGTAGCCCCTGTTCACTGAAACTAGAGAAAGCCTGCATGTACCAATGGAGACCCACCACAGCCAAATAAATAAATAAATCTTAAAAAAAAAGAATTGGTAATTATGTGACAGGATAGAGGAGTTGGCTAAAGCTGTGGTGTCATCATTTTGCAATATATAGGTGTACCAAATCCAAATGTTGTACACTTTATAAACTTATTCAATGTTTATGTATATGTCAATTATATTTCAATAAAGCTAGAAAAAAAGAGAAAGAAACCCCCCCCAAACCTTTTGTGTTCCAGGAAATGGCTTATTGTAAAGAATGTCTATTCCCATAGGATGTAGGTAAGACCTGGGCTGGCCCCCTTCTTTACCTATGACAAGGCCAGACACAGACCCTCCCAATGCCCGTTCTCTGTCTCATCAATTCAACTGAACTAGATATGCAGATGACACCACCCTTATGGCAGAAAGTGAAGAGGAACTAAAAATCCTCTTGATGAAGATGAAAGTGGAGAGTGAAAAAGTTGGCTTAAAGCTCAACATTCAGAAAACGAAGATCATGGCATCTGGTCCCATCACTTCATGGGAAATAGATGGGGAAACAGTGGAAACAGTGGCAGACTTTATTTTGGGGGGCTCCAAAATCACTGCAGATGGTGACTGCAGCCATGAAATTAAAAGACGCTTACTCCTTGGAAGGAAAGTTATGACCAACCTAGATAGCATATTCAAAAGCAGAGACATTACTTTGCCAACAAAGGTCCGTCTAGTCAAGGCTATGATTTTTCCTGTGGTCATGTATGGATGTGAGAGTTGGACTGTGAAGAAGGCTGAGCACCGAAGAATTGATGCTTTTGAAGTGTGGTGTTGGAGAAGACTCTTGAGAGTCCCTTGGACTGCAAGGAGATCCAACCAGTCCATTCTGAAGGAGATCAGCCCTGGGATTTCTTTGGAAGGAATGATGCTGAAGCTGAAACTCCAGTACTTTGGCCACCTCATGCGAAGAGTTGACTCATTGGAAAAGACTCTGATGCTGGGAGGGATTGGGGGCAAGAGGAGAAGGGGACGACAGAGGATGAGATGGCTGGATGGCATCACTGACTCAATGGACATGAGTCTGAGTGAACTCCGGGAGTTGGTGATGGACAGGGAGGCCTGGCGTACTGCGATTCATGGGGTCCCAAAGAGTCGGACACGACTGAGCGACTGATCTGATCTGATTTGATTTGTTTCCATGGGCTTCCCAGGTGGCGCTAGTGGTAAAGAACCCACCTGCAAATGCATATGTAACAGATGTGGGTTCTATCCTTGGGTCAGGAAGATGCCCTAGAAGAGGCCATGGCAACCCACTCCAGTATTCATGCCTGAAGAATCCCATGGACAGAGAAGCCTGGCAGGCTACAGTCCATAGGGTCACACAGAGTCGGACACCACTGAAGCAACTTAGCACGCACGCACATGCATGGGCGTGCACACACACACACACACACACACACATGCACATTTATTTCCATTAGCCAATCTGGACATAATATTGGCTAGTTTGGCTTGACCAGACATTAGTCAAGCTTATCTCCTCCACACAGATCCCTGAACTTTGACTTGCTTTCAGCCTCAGAATGTGGAACGGCCCCTCCTTAACAACCCCTCCTGAGAATCGGCTGACCAGCAAGAAAGATATTCCTTGATTAACTGCCTGATTATGCCACAGGCTCATCCTACTCCCCCACATCATTTTTTTCTAGCCAGAGTTCCTTGTTCCTATAAAAGAAAAACACTTTCTGCCTGCCCTTTGAGGTACTTGCATATCTCCTGTTCCTATTGCAGTAGCCTCCTCCTTACCTCCATCTCTTCTGACCTCAGTCAGGTGTTTTTTTATTATTTGACACAGTCGTCCTTTCCTTCATGATGTAGCAGCAAACTGATTTCTCCTTTGTAATGAAGATCAACCACCCCAGTTAGTAGATGAACCTCTCTTTACACCAGTTTGTTCAGTGACACAAGATCAAAATGGTCAGTTGGCACTTCCCACCTCCAGTTCCCTGAAGCCATTTGTGTGGCCCCAGGAGGAAGCATCCTTTCCTTGGGAACTAATATCTCCAAGACAGTAGAGCTCAAAATTCCTAGCATGGAAAACAAAAATGCGGGAAGTGTGGTACTGGGTGTAATAGTAACAGGGGCTGTTCCCACTGCCTCTCCCACTCCTTAATTCCTGGACTTATGTGTTCTGGGTATGGCAGACACAGGACAATCTGTGATTTCAAACATAAACTGCATCCTGGGAGGTTGAATCGCATCCTAGCAAGGTGTTTTCTCCCAGTTGACACTGTGAGTCTTCAGTAAGCCATTTCACCTCTCAATCATGCCAGGTGCTTGTGGGGTAATGGAGGGTGTCATAAGACCAGTTATTTCCATGGATACAAGGTCATGGCTGCACTTCCTTGCTGGGAGATGAGTTCCCTGATGAGATGCAAGGTTGGATTGCCATATGTCAGATAAGACTTTCTGTGAATCCAGGGATGGTGGTGCTGGCAGGATGACAAACCCATTTCCAGAATATATGTCTACTTCAGTGTGGACAAATATTTATTCCCTCTATAGGAAAAAAAGGGTTTTCCAGGTGGTTCTGTGGTAAAGAATCTACCTGCCAATGCAGGAGACGCTCATTCAATCCCTGGGTTGGGAAAATCCCCTGGAGGAGGAAATGGCCACCCACTCCAGTATTCTTGCTTGGAGAATCCCATTGACAGAGTAGCCTGGTGGGTTACAGTCCATGAGGTCACAAAGAGTCAGACACGACTTAGCAATTAAAACAACAGTGGGAGAAGAGGTCCAGGGTAATCCATATGCCCACAGGCAGGTGGCTTGTCCTGCCAAGGAATGGTGCCATATCCGGGGCTCAGCATGGATCTTTGCCCTCAGCAGGTTACACACTCAGCAGTAGCTGTAGCCGGGTCAGCCTTCCTGAGGGCAAGTCTGTGTTGTCCTGCCCACGCACAGCCTCCATCACTGCCACCACGGCATCTTTCTGTCCACCTGCTATCTTCACATCCCGTGTCCATTCGGGGTCACAGATCCACATGCCTCTCCCCTAAACATCCTCGCGTCTACACCGCTGACCGCTGACCCACGGTACACCACATTCCTGACAGCTGCCGGAAGCAGCCGCGAACTAACTCCTTTTCTCTTGCAATGTCCCTCCGACGCCCTCTACTGGCAAAGCCCAGCATCGTGCTCATTGTAAACTAGGGATGTTAAGTGAATTCTGTCCACTATCGCATAGCGGTATGGACCTGGGACTTTGGAGCTAAGATACAACACATTGATAACTGGCATAGATTCTCCACTTCAGGGCCATCAGGCCTCTGATTTATTTGGATTAGAATCCTGTGTGACTGTTGAGGTAGTAAATTTCTGAGCCTCAGTTTTCTGACCCTTGAAACATAGCTCAATGTTCAGGGCTTAATGCTTTATGTTTTCAGCAACATATTTCCTAAATACTTGAAAGTAATTATGTCCGTTTGGAATCTTGCCTAAAATCCTTGATCCTTCCTTTTTGTACCCCACAGAACCCTTGCTTCACTTAAAAATTGTAAAACAAGTCATACATTCGTTCTACAGTCCTGGATACCCCCAGAAAGGCAATTGGAGTAACTCATCTGCAAACTTGTGGCTTTAAGTGTCTACTGAAGCAAGGAAGACTTTGGGAGGTTTTACACTAACACACCAGTCCACTTTGCTTCCAGTTGTTCTGGTGCAGAGAACGTTGACTGATTTGCATTATGAAAGACTAGGTGGTAATACAAGTCCCAGAAGCTGGCCTGATGCAGCAATTATTTTCTATACCTGCTACAGGGTCTCGGGCATTGTGGGACTCAGCAGTGTCCTCTAGTACAGAGTGTACATTCTTGTGCATGATGAGTGTCCTTTTATCAGGGTCTACCCAGAGGGCCGAGGGTGGCAACGAACTGTCCATAGGATTGTCCCCAATTCGCACAAGCCTCTGTCTGATTTTGAGGGAGATAGTTTTCCACTTTGCTACATCAAACATGCAAACCCTCAGCCTCTCTGGATGCAGCAGCTTAGTTCACGGGTACTGTTACCTTAGACCACTTTGCTTTGGATAAATTCCTTCCATCTTTCATAGCCCACCTTTATGTCAGCTTTCACCACGTTCAGTCTCTGAATCCTCTGCATTTATTAATATTAGCAACCTCCATTCAGTATTCCCCCAAGACTGCCTTTCCCCATCGCTTTACATTCTACTCACCTCTTACTCTTGCTTCTCTCTCCCTCTCATAACCTTTCTTTAGAGCCCGTTAAAACTTTCCTTTTCTCAGTAGGCTGGTCTCCCCAACACTTGATAGTAATTGTACTGTCAAGGTGAATCTTTATTTACTGAAGCAATACTCCCCTCTCACTGGTGGCATTTGGGGTCTTGTGATGAAGAGACAAGAACTGGATTCTGAAATCACTCCTAAATCTGGTAGGTATAAGGCATATTTCATTTAGCCATATTTGGATTTTGTTCTAATGGCTGTATTTTTTTTCCCATCTGCGATCACATTCACAATTCTGAGGGAGAAGTTGGAGTTCAGCAAAGAGAAGTACAAGTAGTAAATGAAAGCTTTGCTGAGCAGAAACTATCCTTTAGCAATAATTATATCTATTATTGCAATAATTATCTTCTCTATAGGATTTTCAGTTTCCTCTTCTAGAAGCTTCTGATTTTCTTTTTACCCTTTTCATTTTATGAGCAATTATCTATAAATGCAACTGAAGTGCCAACGATCTGAACTGTTACTAAAACTGAAAACTATGCAGTCTGAGGAATAAATGTTAAAATTGATAATACCTTTTATGCACAGTCTCTGTGGGTTTTGTTCTTGTGTTAGAGGCACAATTTCTGTAAAGAAGGAAAACAAGCTACTGTGTTTGTATTCATTATAAGCCACCATACTAAGCACTCTCTTTGTAAGTTGGAATCCAATGGCACTAAAAGAAACCTTCCCTGTGTCTGCAACTCTGCCCCACACTGGCTGGGGTTGTAGTCAGAAGTGTTATCACAAATGTTTACTTTCATAAGGTGTAAACTGTGAAGCTGCCTTACCTTGAATACATTAATGACTGTGCCTGTTGGAGAAGTTTGAACTGTGGTGCTGGAGAAGACTCTTGAGAGTCCCTTGGACTGCAAGGAGATCCAACCAGTCCATCCTAAAGGAAGTCAGTCCTGAATATTCATTGGAAGGACTGATGCTGAAGCTGAAATTCCAGTACTTTGGCCACCTCATGGGAAGAGCTGACTCATTTGAAAAGATCCTGATGCTGGGAAAGATTGAAGGAGGAGAAGGGGAAGACCAAGGATGAGGTGGTTGGATGGCATCACCAACTTGATGGACATGAGTTTGAGTAAACTCCAGGAGTTGGTGATGGACAGGGAGGCCTGGCGTGCTGCAGTCCAGGGGGTTGCAAAGAGTCGGACACAACTGAGTGACTAAGCTGAACCGTGCCTCAGTTTCCTAATCTGTAAAAAGCACAAAAATTAATTTCTTTATCTATGAATGATTGTGGGGATGAAAGGAAATATCTTGTGTGAAAATACCATGTATAGGCTTAAGGGTTAAATTAGTAAACACAGAGGTACCTGCAATGGCACCCCAATCCAGTACTCTTGCCTGGAGAATCCCATGGATGGAGGAGCCTGGTAGGCTGCCGTCTCTGGGGTCACACAGAGTCAGACATAACTGAGGTGACTTAGCAGCAGCAGCAGCAACCTGCACTTTAGGTTTGCCTAATGGTTACAAAACCAAATCTGAGTCAGGTGAGATAACCAAATAGCACAAAACCTTTCCTTCCCAAGTTGTTGATATCTTAGAATTCTAAAGCAGTGGTCCCCAACCTTTTTGGCACCAGGGACCAGTTTCATGGAAGACAATTTTTCCACAGACTGGGAGAGGGGGATGGCTTCAGGATGATTTGAGTTCATTATATTTATTATGCCACCACTGCTGTGACAGGAGGTGGAGCTCAGGTGATAATGGGAGTGATGAGGAACAGCTGTAAATACAGATGAACCTTCCCTCACTCACCCACTGCTCACCTCTCCTGCCGTATGGCCTAGTACCAATACATGGCCCGGGGGTTGGAGATCTCTGTTCTAAAGCTCTTGCCTCCCAAGGAAATCTAGGCATTAAAGTAATGTTTTCCAGGTTGGTAAGTATTTACTAATTCTAAAATAACCCATGCTCTTTCCATTTTCCTCCTCCTTCCCATCCATCTTCTCCATGTCATCTCTTGCACCTCAATACCATTTCTCTATGGGGTTAGAGGCAGTTTCTAAGCAATTTGTTTGAGTCTGGCTTCCTGGGAATTCTAGATAGGTCCCAATCAGTGGCGTGTTGGACCCAGTTTGTATTGCTGCCAAATGTGTATGCACATTCCTTCCCAGCTTCACCACTGATATCCATTGGTACCTTGAACTTGGCCATGGTGGGAATTTTCACACCATAAAAACCGGCAAACTTTACAAATTAGGCCTTTTCTTTTTGTCTTTCAGAAAGTTGGTTGTTAAACATTTAGGAGCACACATATCTCTTTTGGGTTCTCATTTGCTTAGGGAGACATTGGTTCTCTTCCTGAAGCAGATAAGAGTGTATTTGGCTGCATGAAACCAAAACCCCAACTGAACAGTAGTGTAATACACTTGTTTCTAGCAGGCATTGTTGAGGGTCGTCCAGCTTTGCCTTCCTTAACACGTTGGCCTGGTGGCTCCTTTTCATCCAGTTATTGCAGCCTCCAGACAATACATTTTGCATATGGCTACCAGTAAGTTCAAGTCCAGGCAAGTGTGTGTGTTTAGCTTTTCAACCTCTACAGTAGAGAAAAAGAAGAGAATGGGTACATGTATATGTATGACTGAATCCCTTTGCTGCACACCCAAAACTCTCACAACATTGTTTGTTAATCAGCTATACCCCAATACAAAATAAAAAGTTTTTTAAAAAAGATGAAAGGGATTGGATTTTCAGGGTAGAAATCGGCGCCAATCCACTCATGTTTATTGGTCCCCTGATATTAACAAGATTCAGAGTCAGTACAGAGAATAAGTTAAAGCCAGCAGACGCTTTTACTTTGTTTCTTCTAGAAACAGCTGTGGTCCAAATTGATTCCATGGAACATACCTTGCTTTCCTATAATACCATCCTCGGTTGTATGGCATTACTTACACGTGATGACTTTGTTTCACATTTGTGACTGGAGTTATGAGTCTTTATAGAGATCATCACAGAGCCACTCAGTGCTTTTATTCATAATCTTTTGTGGGATCCTTGGTCTGAAGTCCCCTGTCAGGAATCAAATATCCTTAGATGCTGGTATCTGCAGTCCTGGCCAGATGCTGATGAGTTTGGTAAGCCACATCTCCAGAGCCTCTGACCCCTATTCTCTGAGTCCACTTCCAATGCAGTGTTGATTTGGTTTCCCACTCTCCAGAGGAAAGTTATTATGAGAAAATACTTACTGTTAATGATGACCAGTGTTTGAGCTTGCTCTCCAAGGTAGATGGTGATTTATAAACTTATGGAAATGTTCAAACATTGAACATTTGAAAAGTTGAAAAGTAGTGCAGAGAAACTTTGTGTTCCCATCATCGATCCATAATTATCAACTGATGGTCAATCAAGTTTGATCTCTGCCCCTTCTCCCTTCCTATCACCATGGGATTATTTTGAAGAAAATTCCAGACATCATAATATTTCACTTGAACATGGGTGCATATGTACAGGACCTTGCTTTATAAAAGAAGGAACAGAAACCTTTATGAATGACTTCTATTAAAGATGCAATTTATAGTGAGTAGCTGCCTAAAACAGAGAGATTTTCCTTCCTTTTAGGCGTAGGGTAAGTGGAGGTACAGAAAGAATGGTGTAAAGTCCTTCCTCTAATATTTTATAGAAAGCTTTGTCCCTTCTTTAAGTAAGTAGGTAAGTAAATGAAGTCAGTCGTGTCCGACTCTTTGCGACCCCATGGACTGTAGCCTAGCAGGCTTCTCCATCCATGGGATTCTCCAGGCAAGAATACTGGACTGGGTTATCATTTCCTTCTCCTTCATTTTCCTTCTCCATTTCCTTGTCCTTTCTTTACATCATACATATTTGTCATCTCATCTTGGTTATAAATTAGCTAAGGAGAGATTGCTTATCTTATTCACATTGTACCATCAGCTTTGCAAGGTTTGGTTGTTTTTCAGAAATTCCAGACCTGTGTCATTTGTGTTTATTCAGTTTTTCTATGGTGTCAGCCTCATCTGCATAGTTTAGTCTCAATCATCTGTTACATATCAGTGTCTCAAAATGGTGTTAGGTCCTGGGCTCCAGCATTAGAAAATAAATTGCTGGTATGTATATTGTCACCCTGCTTATTTAACTTCTATGCAGAGTACATCATGAGAAACGCTGGGCTGGAAGAAGCACAAGCTGGAATCAAGATTGCCAGGAGAAATATCAATAACCTCAGATATGCAGATGACACCACCCTTATGGCAGAAAGTGAAGAGGAACTAAAAAGCCTCTTGATGAAGGTGAAAGAGGAGAGTGAAAAAGTTGGCTTAAAGCTCAACATTCAGAAAACGAAGATCAAGGCATCTGGTCCCATCACTTCATGGCAGATAGATGGGGAAACAGTGGAAACAGTGTCAGACTTTATTTTTGGGGGCTCCAAAATCACTGCAGATGGTGACTGCAGCCATGAAATTAAAAGACACATGCTAAATAATACCATGTCTGGATTGTCATTTTCTAGAATTTGCAGTACTGAGGGGATCTTTTAACTTCATCTCCTTTAAATCACTTGCTTTCAAGGTAGAAGCAATTTACTTTTCAAGTAAAAAGATATTGCAAGGTTATAAAAAAAAAATTCCAGAGGTGAATGGGTATGAAAGCAGTTCTTCTAGGCTCCCAGCCAGTCCTAGAAACAAAAATGAATTGCCCTTCTGTACAGACTTTTCAAGAACTGTTCACATGCCCAAAAAAAAATAAAAATAAAAGACACTTACTCCTTGGAAGGAAAGTTATGACCAACCTAGATAGCATATTCAAAAGCAGAGACATTACTTTTCCAACAAAGGTTCGTCTAGTCAAGGCTATGGTTTTTCCTGTGGTCATGTATGGATGTGAGAGTTGGACTGTGAAGAAGGCTGAGCGCCAAAGAACTGATGCTTTTGAACTGTGGTGTTGGAGAAGACTCTTGAGTGTCCCATGGACTGCAAGGAGATCCAACCAGTCCATTCTGAAGGAGATCAGCCCTGGGATTTCTTTGGAAGGACTGATGCTAAAGCTGAAACTCCAGTACTTTGGCCACCTCATGCGGAGAGTTGACTCATTGGAAAAGACTCTGATGCTGGGAGGGATTGGGGGCAGGAGGAGAAGGGGACGACAGAGGATGAGATGGCTAGATGGCATCACTGACTCGATGGACATGAGTCTGAGTGGACTCTGGGAGTTGGTGATGGACAGGGAGGTCTGGTGTGCTGCGATTCATGGGGTTGCAAAGAGTCGGACATGACTGAGCAACTGAACTGAACTGAACTGAACTGATGGGGCCCTTATTTAATACAATTCTACCTCTGTGTTCTGCCACTTTATTAGACCATCTTAGGCTCGAGTATCTGGTAATAAGTTGCCTTCTTTATGAAGAAAAAAAATCAATACATTGTTAGTGGTGTTTTTCCAGATGAAATGAACAGATTAAATCAGCTTTTACCTTATTACAAAGTTTATTTTTGAATAGTTAATGGGGGTCATAAGATCCCAAGAACTGGGCATCTTCTGGAAAAATTTAATGACCCGGTTTCATTTGAGATGAAACAGCTCCCATCTAAGTTACTTTGTTCTCTATGACCCAATCCATAACTGGAGGCTGTGCTGATGAAGCCTGGCATTTGCCTTCCTTCCAGGCAGCTGGTGATGAAGTAGGCTAATGGTCAAGTAAAGTGTCTTATGCTATTGAGCATTAGGATCATACTTCATATTTTGCAAAGTGCTTTTTCATTATTTATTCCTCACAACCTACCTATGAGATCTCCTGGCTGTCTTATCTCCCATATTGTGGCTGAAATATGACTAACCTATGTTCATAAATGCTTCAGGAAGCTGAAATGAATACAGGTACTTGCTGACATACAAACACCCCGCATTCAAAATGGCCAGCCTACACAGCCCTTGGGAAGGGGGGAGGCAGCTCCCCCAGAGAGTGGGAAATAATTCCATTTTCCTGTGTGTACAGAGGTCCCTGGGACTGCAGGTATGAGAGTTAAAAATGAGGGCAGCAAGGGCGAGTGATTATACTCTTACTGCTGTTCAACAGAGAATTTCTATTTCCACAACATTGTTTACCTGGGGCTTCTGCACTCAGATAAGTTCACCTGATGCCATGTTGTTCACACTTCAGTTAAGGTCTATCATGGCTTCTGTGATTTGGATTATTAAATGAATCTTGAATTCCTTTACACATAGAGACTGCCCACATGCGTGCTTATGATGGTTATGTTTTGGAGTAGCTCCGTTTTCCTTTGTGTTGAGCTACTTATGCTGATACTTCATCACATTCTCTTCCAGAGAAGTCTCTAGAACAGAACAGCCTTGAAGTGATTTGGTGACCTAAGTAAGAAAGGACAGCTTCTGTCTGCTGTGGCTGCCAAGGTGATCATGAATGGGAAATAGAGTTTTATTCAGAGCCTCTTTTTGCTTGGTACCATTACATGCTGTATCCACAAGACTTAGGTTGCCATGGCTCCAGACTGCTTGTCGTGCATGGCTTATGCTATCAGTCCAGTGCCTCCTGCTACCTGGCTACTTATCGATAAGTATAGCCAAACTGAAACATTAAACTGGAACAAGGAAAGGAAGACGGAAATCTATTTCCATTGTAAATATAATATGCATATGCAAAGATGAATTCTCTGGTGATTTGGCCTCAGTTAAATGTAGTTAGACTAGTTAGTTTCAAGAGGTACAAGATTTGCTGCTAGTAGAGTCTCAAAAGAAAAAAATCTTTGAACTGAAATTTTTTTCTAATGATACTGGGATTCCCTGGTAGCTCAGCTGGTAAAGAATCCACCTGCAACACGGGAGACCTGGGTTTGATCCCTGGGTTGGGAAGATCCCCTGGAGAAGGGAACGGCTACCCACTCCAGTATTCTGGCCTGGAGAATTCCATGGACTGTATAGTCCATGGGGTCACAGTCGGACACAACTGAGTCACTTTCACTTTCACTTTCAAATGATACTATAGATTATGAGCCATATGATATTTTGAGAGGTGAATTTTAAGAGAAAGTGCACTGAATTAGATGTCAAGAGACTGAACTGTACTCAGATCCAGATCTGATACTGACTAGCCACAAGTGGTTCCTTTGCCAAGCCACTTGACCCCTTGGGACTTGTTTCTTCCTGTGTCAAGCAAGTGTGATGAGCTAGATTGACACAAATGTTTCTTTGCAATATTTTCAGCTCTATTCTAAGAGGAAATAGATCTTAACATACCAGCTAGTGACAAACATGGTTTATTGCCAAAATGCAGGCAGAGGATCTTATCCCAGAGAGTGGCACTGGAACCTATTTCTTCCTTTTTTTCTCTCATTTTCTCTCCCAGAAAATTGTTCCCCTTTGTGTATCTGATATTTGCTCAAGACGTGTACATGCCAAACTTAGATCCAAGTGCCTTAACAACAGATGTATTGAGATCTTCTCCATGTTTTACAGCTCTCCCCTATTTTTCATCTAATAACCTGGCTACTGGAGCTCTTACCCAGGTCCAATTTATTTATTTTTTTAATTTTATTTTATTTTTAAACTTTACATAATTGTATTAGTTTGTCTTACTCCAACTTTCCAGTTGAAAGCTGATTAGGTGGCCGCCTGGGTTACCAGGGATTGGCTGTCTATGGCTTTGCAAGCTGTTCACAAACGTTATTTCATTGGCAGTACCACTTTATTGAAGCAAGTGAAGAAAAGAAAAGGGCGTGTATTCACTGAAAACAAAACCACCTGCGGATCTTTCCTCTCTAGGAGTATGAGGAATAGTCACTACCTTTCTCAGAGATAATTGATAAAACTAGAAAAGTCCAGTCAAGAGAGGAGCTTAATAATGTCTTTTGACCATTATTAATGACCGTGACAAGGATTGCATAGATATATCTATGACAATAGAGAAAATCCTAAATGCATTCTTATCTGTATTATGATTAGAGCTGTAATACACTTTACAGTTTGATTTCATTCAATTGTCGACTCTTCAAAGCAGAGACTGAATGGATTATCAGATGGGACTAGAATAGTTTTTATACATAGTAAATGGCATACTAGTTGTCCTTGAGAGAATGCCAGTCTTTCAGGTCCACACTGCTCTAGGTTGGGGTTTGAAGGCTTAGTGTTGGTACCTGAGATGAGGCACTGAAGCCCATCTGTTCCATGTGTAGAGAGGAGAGTAAGCCCATTGGCACTGCCTCAACCACAAACTCAAATCTGAAGCCAGGCAGATAGATATTGCATCCATAATAGAAACATGAAGGGACCTGTCCTAGGTACAGAATTCAGGTAATTAAAATCTTGAATCGATAGCCAAATCATTGCAACAGGAATCAGTTTGATCTGTGGGTGGAGCAGCATGTTTTAGAGGCCCTTGGCTGGCTCAGGCGTCTATTGTGAAATATCTGTCAGAGCTTCCCTGGTGGTCCAGTGGTTAAGAAGCTAAGCTCTCACTCCAGGGGGTGCAGGTTCTATCCCTGGTCAGAGAACTAGGATCCCACATGCCAAGCAGCCAAAAAAAAAAAAAAAGTCGGATTGCTTTGAATAGATAAGGTAAATGGAGTACTGGGTCTAATTGTGTTAAAAGTGTGCACTTGGTGGCTTTTTTGCAACCATCAATACATTTAAGTATTTTCCAACCTCTCTTTCTGGAGAGATGGGGGAAACCAGGATGATGTATATAGAAGCACTAGGGTTAAGAAACATCCTCCCTCCTAACAGTTTAGAAGGAGAAGAAATTTTAAAAAAGCAATTCTGATGCTCTTTTAGAATAAATTGGCCATGTCCCATTCAATCCAGAGTGTTTGGCATGTACAGTAAAAGCACTTTAGAGTAAGAGAATAATTGAGATTTATCGAAAAAAGGGGAGTGGAGGAGTAGATGATAGGAACATAATAATTAAGGTTGCAAAAATATCTGAAAGGCAGGAAAGAGAAGGTGGTGGCCAGGGACTGGAGAGAGTTTGAAGATATTTTCAAAGAGTGGATATTTGAAAGATATTTCAAAAGATATTTCAAAAATGCTTTGATTGCCTTCAACATCATAAATGACTTAGCTTCTGAAATAACAAACTTGTTGGATTATGAAGAGTAGACATTGGCACTTCTCAGCCTCTAGCTGCATTCAGCCACCCTTTCTAAATAACTTTCAGTATGGCCAGAAAATGGAAAAGTACTTTGCAGTTAAGTTTGGGACAAATCTGCATCTAAAGTTCCTGAAAAATGTTTACAAAATATCAAATGAAGACAGGAAGTTGTAGAACAGCTAGCATAGTCTGATTCTATTTTAATAAAAAGCCGGTAAATGTATAGAGAATAATCTGGAAATAATACAGCAACATAAAAACTATAGTCATTTCTGGGAGACTTTTACTTTCAGCTTTCTTCATTTTGGGATAACATGACTTTATTGCTGCTGCTGCTGCTAAGTTGCTTCAGTCATGTCCGACTCTGTGTGACCCCAGAGACAGCAGCCCACCAGGCCCTGCCATCCCTGGGATTCTCCAGGCAAGAACACTGGAGTGGGTTGCCATTTCCTCCTCCAATGCATGAAAGTGAAAAGTGAAAGTGAGGTCACTCAGTCGTGTCTGACTCTTAGCAACCCCATGGACTGCAGCCTACCAGGCTCCTCCATCCATGGGATTTTCCAGGCAAGAGTACTGGAGTGGGGTGCCATTGCCTTCTCTGATGACTTTATTAAACATTATTAAATCATATTAGTATATTTGGACATCAATTTGGCTATATTGAAGTTTTCATTCCAATCCCAAAGAAAGGCAATGCCAGAGAATGCTCAAACTACCACACAATTGCACTCATACCACACGCTAGTAAAGTAATGCTCAAAAATCTCCAAGCCAGGCTTCAACAATATGTGAACCGTGAACTTCCAGATGTTCAAGTTGGTTTTAGAAAAGGCAGAGGAACCAGATATCAAATTGCCAACATCCGCTGGATCATGGAAAAAGCAAGAGAGTTCCAGAAAACATCTATTTCTGCTTTATTGCCTATGCCAAAGCCTTTGACTGTGTGGATCACAATAAACTGTGGAAAGTTCTGAAAGAGATGGGAATACCAGACCACCTGACCTGCCTCTTGAGAAACCTGTATGCAGGTCAGGAAGCAACAGTTAGAACTGGACATGGAACTACAGACTGGTTCCAAATAGGAAAAGGAGTACGTCAAGGCTGTATATTGTCACCCTGCTTATTTAACTCATACGCAGATTACATCATGAGAAATGCTGGGCTGGATGAAGCACAAGCTGGAATCAAGATTGCCGGGAGAAATATCAATAACCTTAGATATGCAGATGACACCACCCTTATGGCAGAAAGTGAAGAGGAACTAAAAAGCCTCTTGATGAAAGTGAAAGAGGAGAGTGAAAAAGTTGGCTTAAAGCTCAACATTCAGAAAACTAAGATCATGGCATCTGGTCCCATCACTTCATGGGAAATAGATGGGGAAACAGTGGAAACAGTGTCAGACTTTATTTTGGGGGGCTCCAAAATCACTGCAGATGGTGATTGCAGCCATGAAATTAAAAGATGTTTACTCCTTGGAAGGAAGGTTATGACCAACCTAGATAGCATATTCAAAAGCAGAGACATTACTTTGCCAACAAAGGTCCGTCTAGTCAAGGCTATGGTTTTTCCAGTGGTCATGTATGGATGTGCGAGTTGGACTGTGAAGAAAGCTGAGTGCTGAAGAATTGATGCTTTTGAACTGTGATGTTGGAGAAGACTCTTGAGAGTCCCTTGGACTGCAAGGAAATCCAACCAGTCCATCCTAAAGGAGATCATTCCTGGGTGTTCATTGGAAGGACTGATGTTAAAGCTGAAACTCCAATACTTTGGCCACCTCATGCGAAGAGTTGACTCATTGGAAAAGACCCTCATGCTGGGAGGGATTGGGAGAAGGAGGAGAAGAGGACAACAAAGGATGAGATGGCTGGATGGTATCACCGACTGGATGGACGTGAGTTTGAGTGAACTCCGAGAGTTGGTGATGGACAGGGAGGACTGGCGTGCTGCACTTCACAGGGTCGCAAAGAGTCGGACATGACTGAGCGACTGAACTGAACTGAACTGAATATTTAAAAGTATCAAAAAACCTCCAAATTAAAAAAGGTTTAAAATCTTGAACAGGAGCTATACAATAGTTCATTTTCTTTATTTCTTTTTTTTAACTTGACTGAAGTTGTCTTTCGTTTTTTGGCTCCACCACATGGCATGTGGGATCTTAGTTCCCTGACCAGGGATCAAACCCACATCCCTTGCATTGGAAGGGGAGAGTTTTAACCCTGGGCCACCAGGGAAGTCCTCAGCTTAAGTTTTTACGATCTAGTCTAAGTAAAGAATCATTTTGTGAGAGGGAATATGAAATGTAAGGCATAAACTGTTCAAAGACGTGTGTGTGTGTGCTAAGTCACTTCAGTCATGTCCAACTCTGTGTGACCCTATGGACCATAGCCCACCAGACACCTCTGTCCATGGGGGTCTCCAGGCAAGAATACTTTAGTGGGCTGCCATGCCCTCCTCCAGGAGATCTTCCTGGCTCAGGTATTGAACCCACATCTTCTCCATTGGTAGGCAGGTTCTTTACCACTAGCGCCACCAGGGAAGCCCACATTTCTTAAATTGTGCATATATGTTTTTGATGATCTCAATTTATATGTGAAAAAATTTATGTTGGTCACTTTGATTTAGACCAAGGGCTTTACTTTTTATCAGCAACTAGGAAGATTTTCTTCTTCTCTGTGGTGAGAGTTTGCAGGAACATGGAATGCAAAATTTGGAAAGTTGGTATACAATATTTAATCCATGCAAAGAATTTGGACAACATGCATACAACCTTATTGAAAGAGTTTTAAAAATAGTCACTTATTTTTTGTGTTTTAGTTCTTTCTCTCTTTTTTTTTTGGCAAGGATGAGGACATTACACATAGTTCCTAGAATTTATGGTATTGAAGGATATAGAAATCTCTAGACCTTGGGCTTTTATTCTGGAATTTTATACAATATATGCAGTTGTTTATATTTGTAGAGTTTTCTGGGTTCAAGTTCTTTTCACAAATATCTGGCTGTCACAAAATTCAAGACCCAAAGCACATATAGAATCACTTACCTGGAGGGAGTTTGAAGTTCCTCCAAATCTTTTTCATATCTGTTGTACTCTATTGTTCATTGATATAGTCTAAAACATAATAGAAACAAAAAATATGACTGCATATGAAGCATTAAAATTTATCCTAACTTTCTGATCCATGAACAAACACTATCATGGTAAGAAGGTTAAGTAGCAGCCATGGGAGCTCTTTTGCCTCTTAAATGCATGAACATCTAAAATGGGCAGCGTGACTGTTACAGTGTTGTGTGTTGGTTTTCTGCTTTGATGACTCCTCTTAGAGGAGGCAATTTTCTTTGTAGGACCACCTGTGCAGTTGGGGTACCAGTGGGGAAAACCCGGATATCTCTACATTCCTAAGCCAATTCAAGGTGCTCATCAGTCGGTTCAGTTGCTCAGTTGTGTCCAACTCTTTGTGACCCCAAGGACTGCAGCACGCCAGGCTTCCCTCTCCATCACCAACTCCTGGAGCTTGCTCAAACTCACATCCATCAAGTCAGTGATGCCATCCAACCATCTCATCCTCTGTCATCCCCTTCTCCTCCTGCCCTCAATCTTTCCCAGCATCGGCTCTTTGATCAGGTGGCCAAAGTATTGGAGCTTCAGCTTCAGCATCAGTCCTTCCAATGAATATTCAGGATTGATTTTCTTTAGGATTGACTGGTTTAATCTTGCTGTCCAAGGGACTCTCAAGAGTCTTCTCCAACACCACAGTTCAAAAACATCAGTTCTTTGGCACTCAGCTTTCTTTATGGTCCAACTCTCAGATATGTACATGACTACTGGAAAAACCATAGCTTTGACTATGCAGACCTTTGTCAGTAAAGTAATATCTCTTCTTTTTAATATGCTGTCTAGATTTGTCATACCTTTTCTTCCAAGGAGAAAGCGTCTTTTAATTTCATGGCTGTAGTGAGTTTGGAGCCCAAGAAAATAAAGTCTGTCACTATTTCCATTGTTTCCCCATTTGCCATGAAGTGATGGGACCAGATGTCATGATCTTAGTTTTTTGAACATTGAGTTTTGCTCGTGTCAGTAGTTAAAAAGAAATTATAAGTGAGATCCCCCATGATTCTGATTTATTTGTTTATTTCCATGCACTCTTATCAACTCATGAACTACTTCAATTTTACCTTGAGCCCTGAGTTGGCTGATGAGATGACTTTGGGTTAAACTCATGGGTGAGATTACTAGAAGGATTTGTTGTATTTGTGCATTTTATTGGCTTATGAACTAATTCAAACATCACTGAAGCCCTTAGTCAACCGTAGCATGATTGATGTGGAGGTAATCTAATTGCTTTTCTTTTATGTGATCTATACACATGTATGTGACCTGTAATGGCAATTTGAATAATCACCTTTGAAGCCTTTCGATTTGGGTTTGGTCTTCTCAATCCACTGTGCTAACTCCAATATCACAGTTGGAAATTACTGACTGCTACCAGGCAGGCCATGGAATAGTTTGGATTTGGGTTGTATTTCTGAGCTTCTGTTACTTCTTTCTTCATATTTGTGTTCACTTCTTGTCAACTAGCTGCTTCTTATTCAACTTCAAATGTTGATGAAACCTATAGTGCTTTAATCAACTTGACCGAAGACTAGAAGTGGACTGAAGCCCATAGGATTCACTGATTTTTCTCAGTCTCTCCCATCAGTCAAACACAGCAGCCTTACAGGATGATGAAAAGGCCCATTGTAGACTCTGTTCTAGTATCAGCTTGGGGACTATAGGTTGTGCACTCAGGGTGCCAAGCTGCAAGGATGTAGAATACAGTTTTAACCAGGAAGCAGGCTTTTAGGCAGGAACCAGATTGTGCTTTTCTCCCCTAGGACCCAGAATAGATGGCTTTGGGAACATGGCTGCTACTGCTGCTGCTAAGTCACTTCAGTTGTGTCCGACTCTGTGTGACCCCATAGACGGCAGCCCTCCAGACTTCCCCATCCTTGGGATTCTCCAGGCAAGAACACTGGAGTGGATTGCCATTTCCTTCTCCAATGGATGAAAGTGAAAAGTCAAAGTGAAGTCGCTCAGTTGTGTCTGACTCTTCGTGACCCAATGGACTGCAGGCTACCAGGCTCCTCCATCCATGGGATTTTCCAGGCAAGAGTACTGGAGTGGGGTGCCATCGCCTTCTCTGTGGGAACCTGGAGTTAGAGGTAAAAATGAAATCTCGCGTGATTGCAGATGAGTGGTTACCCCAGATGTTTGTAGATTACAGAACTCAAGGGGAAGCACATTTCTACTACAGGAAATGGGAAGTACCATCTACAGCTTCTGTATAATTGTTTTACCTTGATTCTTTAATTTGTATGTCGTATTTTGCCTTGGTGGTGTTTAAGGTTAACCTTAAGTCTGTAGATTTCTGAATCTCAAAGAATCACAGCAGCTCTGCAGAAGTCATGAACTTCTCCATGACGACTTCAACCCAAAGAAGTCCCATGACCTGGGGTCCCAGACTTTGGACTTGGTTTGAGCATGGGGTTGTTTTCATTGCTTATAAGGTGTGCACTTGTGCTTATGCAAACAATCTTGCAATCTTAAGTATGGGGAGATATCAGAGTATGTATATACTGTATTTGTATCCCACACAGTGCAAGGCAGTGTCTCAGGCTGATTGGTCTCCCCAGCAGGACATTTTTGTGATAACTTCCTGCAACCTTCGTTTTCTGTGTCACTAAGTCCCTGGACATAGCTACCTTGTTTGATTGTCAGCTTTCCCTCGTTGAACCAATCTCAACATTTTTCCTATCAAATTTGGAATTTGGGACTAGTCCACAAGACTGAATGATAGCCTGCTAAATCTCATTAATGCTTTTTTATTACAGAGAACACTATTTTGAAGACTTATTGTTGATTTTTCCTGAGCTCTCCTTGTTTCTGTGCCTGTGAAGCGGTTTTCTGTGCTTTTTTTTTTTTTTTTTTTTGGATTTTATAAAATGCTTATGTTTTCCCTGTGATATGTTGTTGTTGTAAGCTCCCACTTGTAGATTTTTATTATTCACAATGGCTATAAACATGATAAAAAACTTGTGGTCTGCCAAGTACATTATCCAATGTTTCAAGGCAGAGCTCTGAGTTATAGAACCTAATGCATTGAAAGATTTGGTGGCAAGGTGTGGACTTTCCAGGTCAGGATTGAAATTATCTCCTTTATGAAGGTAAAAAAGTTAGTAGGCAATCTAATAGCTTCCTATTAGAAGTGGTCCCTTTGGCCACTTCTTGAAGGCCACAAATAAGTATTTGGGCGTTGTGGGGGTGGAAGGGACATCTTCTACCCCTGCAAGAGGAATGGCAGACTCCCAGAGCCCTGTAGATGACCAGCCCAGAAGTCAGGAGAGCATGGACTGGAAGCAAGGGGTGCAAAGTTAACCCCTGGTCAAGCCTGCAGTCAAACTCTGGTCCCTAGAGTCTGGAGTGTTTATCATTACACCACACTACCTGGTCTTATAAAGTCATAGTAAGGGTACAGAATCCAAAGAGGTAAGTTAGTAAGAGGTTGTTTTTGGCGTTGTTTGTTCCTAAAATTTAATACTCTTTCTACTGCTTGTGTAAAATTTCCTGTTAACTAAAACTGTATGTCCTCTGTACAGCTTGCCATGGTTTCAACATTCATCAAATAGCTTTATCACTATGGTCAGGAAACTCTTTCCCCACGGGACAGGAGAGCAAGACTGTGCCATTCTGTCTTGGCTGCAGCTGTGCCTGCTGGGTGGGTGGGCATGGGTCACTTCCTAGGATTTCCTGATGATTTGGAGTTGCAGGTGTCAGCAACTCCATTCCAGCTATTTAGTCTAGAGGCCCCAAGCAGAGCATCCCCTGGTCTTTCAGAGCAGCTGGGACTTATCTCCTTATTATTTATTACCCAATCTATGTTAAGGAGTGGGCCGTCCATTAGCATGGCATCCCCATAATGTGTGCCCCTCTCCCCAGAAAGTCTCTGAAATGTTGTTCTGAGGGGGAATTTTGTAAGGGACCGAAGGGTTAGGTGAGCAGATGGCCGGTGACATTTGGGGTATTGCTATTAACCTGACTCCATTTCAGAACACCTTCTTGAGCTTGCAGAGCTTATAGTGAGAGTCCAGTAATGAATTTTGTCCCATTCAGATACAGCTTGCATTGTCCATATCCGCTGGACGCCAGTGATGAGGGAGTGTCGGCCAGAGGTGGGAGGAAGCTACCCAAGCATTTGGTGTCTGCCCTTGGCCTCACTCTGACAGTTTTGTGAGTTAAGGTAACCCTGGCCTGAGAAAGCCTGGGACACATCAAGGAGGGGATTGCTGCTCTTGTATTTCTATACACGGTTAACTGCCACAGATCAAGGAGAAGTTTGTGTCTTTGTTTCCATGAGAGCAAGGAAATTTGAGACTGGGGAAGTCTTTAGGAATATGAGTGATCTCTTGTTCTCATTTATTGAGGGCTTTACTTTATTTTATTTTGGTGCCAAGTTCTGTGTCACTCACTCTCTGTAGCATCTCATGTAGTATTCATTACATGCCCTGTTGGTAGAAGATATCATCATCTCAAGTAATATTTACAGGTTAAGATGTGAATTCTGACTGGGAATCTATGTGTCTTACCCAGGCCCCATGCCCTGAACCACTAGTTTCTGCTGATTTTAAAAATGAGATAAATGTTTCAGAAGGTAGAGAAGGCCTGGTCCTCTGGGCCCTTTTACAAGTGAAGGTAATGAATGCCAAGGTCCACTGCTCTGCACCACCACTGAGCTGGGCAGTCTCCTTGAATGCCTCACCTCCCTACCTTTGACTCTGTACTTAGGCTACACTCAGCCTTCTCACTCGCTCAGTCCTCAGTCGTGTCCGACTCTTTGCGACCCCTGGACTGTAGTCCGCCGGGCTCCTCTGTTCATGGGGAATTGTCCAGGCAAGAATACTGGAGTTGGTTGCCATGCCCTCCTCCAGTGGATCTTCCTAATCCAGGGATCGAACCCAAGTCTCCCACATCATAGGCAGATTCTTAACCATCTGAGCCCCCAGGGCCAAGTGTCACTAATTTAGAAATTATCTTTTGTCTTCAAATTTCACTTTACCCTAGACCTTCTTCCAAGGTATTTGATTAGAGGAAAGTAAAGGAAAGTGAAAATTAGTCACACAGTCGTGTCGGACTCTGCGATTCTATGGACTGCAGCCTGTCCGGCTCCTCTGTCCATGGAATTCTCCAGGCAAGAGTACTGGAGTGGGTTGCTGTTTCCTTCTCCAGGGGATCTTCCCAACCCAGGGATCAAACCCAGGTCTCCCACATTATAGGCAGATTCTTTATCAGCTGAACCACAAGGGAAGATTAGAGGAAGTCCCTACCAAATTAATGACATTGACATGTGATTGAGTGTCAGAATAAATACTCCAGTTCAGGAAACTGTGAAATTGATCTGAAGGACTGAATTTAATGATGGATCTACAGGAGCAGAGAGGACTGACAGGAAGATACTGGCGTGCGTCCCTGTTGTGTGTCTGCGTGTGTGCCACTCCACAACCTGCCTGCGTAGCCCTCAGTATTCCTTAAAGGCATGTTTACACAGAAGAGGGGCAGACATTGATAATAAACAAACACAACTTGGAGTTCAAGTATAATAACTGAGGTTGAGCCAAAGTGAGAATTCCCTGGCAGGAGAGATACCAACTACAGAGACCTCCAGTGTGGATCAGATCATCAGAAGGATGGGGAAAAACACATTTCCTTCAGGCTGCTCTCATCCACACTGTTGAGTATTTTCCTCATGCTGCACACAGGGTCTAGACCGATCAACTTTACCTCCACCTTTCTGAGGCCTGGTGAAGTGAGACCAACAATGAAACTGAAGACACACTAGTGAAAACCAGAAACTCATCACGTTACCTTCTCCAATGGCCCGAAAACCCTTTTAGTGACTCTGATAGTCTCTATGATAAGCAGTTAGTATCCATCATCTTCTTTCACATTCCTGGTAATCTGAAGAGCTAGGTGCTATGTTATTTCACAGAGAAGTTAAGCTAATGGCCTAGGGACACACACGGCTCATAATTTCAGAGTTGAGATTTGACAGCATGTGTTTATACAGCTCGTGTGCTCTTACCTACATAACACCTACATAGTCACGGGACTTTGGGGGTGGAGTGGAAGAGTTTTAAAACATTATTTTAAAAATCATGTTAATTAATGAGATTGTAGAAAATAAAAAGGGATAGAAGAAATTCACTTTATTTTTGCCATCTAAACCCCTAAACTTGTAGTATTTTGTAGTATGTTCCTGTAGGTTTCCCCGGTGGCTCAGATGGTAAAGAATCTTCCTGCAATGCAGGAGACCTGGGTTCCATCCCTGGGTAGTAAAATCCAATGGAGAAGGGAAAGGCAACCCACTCCAGTATTCTTGCCTGGAGAATTCCATGGACTGAGGAGACTGGTGGGCTATAGTCCATGCAGTTGCAAAATAGTTGGATACGACTGAGCGACTAACACATGCACACAGTATGTTTGTACAGTCCTTTATTTGCAGTTATAATTATTTATGTATATATTTTAATTCACTCTACTGTGTACACAGTTTTCTATATTTGTACTCAATGCATCATAGTGTTCTCTATGGTATTTATTTTTGTCATCTGATTTTTTTCTTTAAATAATAGCATTGTATTCTTTCTGCTTATAAAAGTGGCTTGTTCCTCACTAAAGAGAATTCAAAATTCAGAAAGGCACAAAGGAGACAATAAAGAATGAGCTATAATTTCACCATGCAGAAAGAACCATTTTAATGCTTTATTTTTCATTTTTAAGACAATTAAATATTTGGGTTTATTTCCTTTCAGTCTTGCCTTTTTTAAACATATCCACATACTTTTCTTTCAAAAAACTGGGATCACAATATGCATGCAATAATTTGATCATGCTTTTTTTCACTTAAAATATTATGAACAGTTTCATATGTCATTAAAGCACCATTTAAAATGCTTGTGTGACAGTATAGCACATAAAGCACTGTTGATTTATTAAATTCATTATCTAATTGTGAATCTTTCATGTCTTTCCAGTTAAAAATAATTTTTAGATGCTATCGCAATAAGTATTTCTTCAAATAGCCATTTCAAAATTTCTGATTAATACCTTAGGATAAGATCCTAGTCAATGAATTGCTGTTAAAAGAGTATAAACTTTACAGAAGCACTCTATTCATATTGTCAATTGTTTTCATGAATGGTTGTATCAATTTATTCTCTCATCTGCAAGATAAAATGTCTGTCCATTTTAATTACTGTACAGTTTACTATTTTTGATCCATTCTTATTACAAATAAGGCTGCCATGAACATCTCCAGACCAGGGTATTAAGGCGCCAGACCTGGGTTGAATTCCTCTTTCACTTAACCAGTAGACCTTGCACATTGGAGCCTCAGTTTCTTCCTCTGCAGAATATAGAAATAACGGGGCCTCAAAAGGCTGTGATGTGAATTGACTAATAGTTCAGTCAAAACAAATATGTCATTGCCCTTTGTCTGCATTCTGAATTTTTCAGTTCCCCCATTTAATAAAATTATTTGATCTATAATCTGTTTTGATTATATGATCACTGAGCTTTTTCAGCTCTGAGGTTCTATGAACTAAAATGGAGAAATTTGCAGCAATCACAGACAAAATCCACTTACTAATATATCCTTATCATGTTTGGCTATCAGAATGCATATAAGAGGATTTGTTAAAAGGCAGAGTACAGGTGAAATAAGTAGATTAACTTGCTATCATGTATCATGCAAAATGAGTTCATTTTCTTTTTTCTGCACTCCCAAATAAGGAATGAAAAGTAATCAACGCAGAAGCTTCAAATATAACTATCTAAGTTGTCATTTAGTGCCAGTTAGCTCAGTGGTAAGGAATCTGTCTTCCAAACAGGAGACATAGGTTTGATCCCTAGGTCTGGAAGAACCTCTAGAGAAGGAAATACAACCCACTCCAGTATATCTTGCTTGGAAAGCCCATGGACAGAGGACCCTGGCAGGCTACAGTCTATTGGGTCACAAAAGAGTCAGACACAACTTAGCAACAAGTTGTCATTTACTAAAATTCCAATATTTTTGTAAAACTTTTCTCTATCTTGTCTTTAGCTCTGTGTGTGTGTGTGTGTGTGTGTTATTCACTTAGTCATGTCCGATTTTCTGAGGCCCCATGGACTGTAACCTGCCATGCTCCTCTGTCCAGGGATTCTCCAGGCAGGAATACTGGAGTGGGTTGCCATTCTCTTTTCCAGAGGATCTTCCTGACCAAGGGATCAAACCAGCATCTCTTGCATCTCCTGCATTAGCAGGCAGGTTCTTTATTGTCTGAGTTACCAGGGAAGCCCCCGTCTTTAGGTTCAGTTCAGTTCAGTTCAGTTGCTCAGTCTTGTCTGACTCTTTGCGACCCCATGGACTGCAGCACGCCAGACCTCCCTGTCCATCACCAACTCCCGGAGTTTACTCAAACTCACGTCCATTGAGTCTGTGATGCCATCCAATCATCTCATCCTCTGTCATCCCCTTCTTCTCCCACCTTCAATCTTTCCCAGCATCAGGGTCTTTTCAAATGAGTCAGCTCTTTGCATCAGGTGGCCAAAGTATTGGGATTTCAGCTTCAACATCAGTCCTTCCAATGAATATTCAGGACTGATTTCCTTTAGGATGGATTTCCTTGGTTGGATTTCCTTGCAGTCCAATGGACTCTCAAGAGTCTTCTCCAACATCACAGTTCAAAAGCATCAATTCTTCGGTGCTCAGCTTTCTTCACAGTCCAACTCTCACATCCATACATGACTACTGGAAAAACCATAGCCTTGACTAGACAGACCTTTGTTGGCAAAGTAATGTCTCTGCTTTTGAATATGCTATCTACGTTGATCATAACTTTCCTTCCAAGGAGTAAGCGTCTTTTAATTTCATGGCTGCAATCACCATCTGCAGTGATTTTGGAGCCCCAAAAAATAAAGTCAGCCACTGTTTCCACTGTTTCCCCATCTATTTCCCATGAAGTGATGGGAACGGCTGCCATGATCTTAGTTTTCTGAATGTTGAGCTTTAAGCCAACTTTTTCACTGTCCTCTTTCACTTTCATCAAGAGGCTCTTTAGTTCTTCTTCACTTTCTGCCATAAGGGTGGTGTCATCTGCATATCTGAGGTTATTGATGTTTCTCCCGGCAATCTTGATTCCAGCTTGTGCTTCATCCAGTCCAGCGTTTCTCATGATGTACTCTGCATATAAGTTAAATAAGCAGGGTTACAATATACAGCCTTGACATACTCCTTTCCCAATTTGGAATCAGTCTGTTGTTCCATGTCCAGTTCTAACTGTTGCTTCCTTACCTGCATACAGATTTCTCAAGTGGCAGGTCAGGTGGTCTGGTATTCCCATCGCTTTCAGAATTTTCCACAGTTTATTGTGATCCACACAGTCAAAGGCTTTGGCATAGTCAATAAAGCAGAAATAGATGTTTTTCTGGAACTCTCTTGCTTTTTTGATGATCCAGCGGATGTTGGCAATTTGATCTCTGGTTCCTCTGCCTTTTCTAAAACCAGCTTGAACATCTGGAAGTTCACGGTTCATGTATTGTTGAAACCTGTCTTGGAGAATTTTGAGCATTACATTACTAGCGTGTGATATGAGTGCAATTGTGCGGTAGTTTGAGCATTTTTTGGCATTGCCTTTCTTTGGGATTGGAATGAAAACTGACCTTTTCCAGTCCTGTGGCCACTGCTGAGTTTTCCAAATGTGCTGGCATATTGAGTGCAGCACTTTCACAGTATTATCTTTTAGGATTTGAAATAGCTGAACTGGAATTCCATCACCTCCACTAGCTTTGTTCCTAGTGATGCTTCCTAAGGCCCACTTGACTTCGCATTCCAGGATGTCTGGCTGTAGGTGAGTGATCACACCATTGTGATTTTCTGGGTCGTGAAGCTCTTTTTTGTACAGTTCTTTCGTGTCTTTAGGTAATTTCCCCCAAATCGATTTTAATAGAATGTAGAGAATCAGAACTCTGACTATGTAGGTTAAATATGCATTACCCACCGAATGCCTAGGTAGAATGCAATAGGAGCTTTGGCAGTGGGGAGCTGTCTTTTAACAAGATAGCTTTGCAAGTCCCAGGAAGCACTAGACCTGCTCCCACAAGGAGGCTGATCCCTTTCCTTGACCTGTTAAATGTCACTTCCTAAAGCTCTTTTGCCTCTGGATATGTTGGGGGAGTGTGTAATTCCCTCAGTTCTGTCTCACCACAGCAAAGATTTGAAATGGTGGACCAGTGTTACAGCTTGGTTACAGCTCAGTTTTATTTGGCAAGCAAAGGATAGTACACCTTCAAGGTGTGAGGGCGGGCTGACCCAAAAAGAGAGGCCTCAAGGGTCTTGGCTTCCTCCTCTTATCTGTTTGTCTCCTCCCCCTGAACCTGCCCTATGTAAATTGGACTAGCCAAGAGGGCTGTTTGTTTCACCTGAGGTTCTCACTCTGTCCTCAGATTTTCTTTTGTTCCATTTTCATGGGCTTTTCCCTTTCTTTGTCTTTTAGCCACTGCTATTTTGGACTTCTTTTTCCTATTTTAACTACCTAACATTCCCTCCTCAAGAGATGGGAGGCCCAATTCTTTGGGAGTAGGGGCATCGAGGTCTCTCTGGCTACTTTCTGCTGAGCTGGGATGGCGAGGGGCATTGGGCCTCCCCCTCCTGCTAGTCTCAAGCCTCAGGGTACTTATGGCAGTGTCCATCTAAGGGTGAGTGATATTTTCCGGGGTCGGGTGTCGGGTGTAGTTTTATATATCCTTGTTGAACTGGTACTACATGTTGTAGCTTGTTGACCTGGGTAGAGACAAAATGGGTTATACAATTGATAATATATGGAGCGATCATAAGCAGCATCAATATGGTGATAACAGGGATTAGTAGGGGTATTAGCCAACTCCAATTCCCCCTCTCCAGGAGAAGGATCCCCCAAGAGAGATTGTAACCACTCCAAGAACTCTCCAGCTCATTCTTTGAGATCCTGAAGGATCTGAATGTTTTTCTTGAGGACTGTGAGACTTTCTTTAACTTGGTTGGAGGTGTTTACCCCAAAACAACATGTCTCATTCAAGATGGCTCAAGTCCCTCCTTGTTCAGGGATCAGGGGATCTATCTCCTGTCTATTTGGAATACAACCCCTTCCAAGCTGTGTTGGCTCTTTAGAGCTATCCTGAGAAATCTTATCCCCAGGAACTTAATTTTGGGAGTGTTCATTAGAATGGCACTCATTTGTAGTCCTGAATAGGTATCTGAGATCTCCCATGGGCTCACAGGTGTATTGAGTGTCCTCTTCTGTTTTCTTTCATGGCTTGACTTGTGAGTAGTGAATCCAGGAATCATGTCCTTGTACCTTGACTCCTGGGGTGGTAGAAAGTATTACAGGGTAGGGGCCCTTCCATGTGGGCTGGAGTTGAGCCTTTGGGGACCCATATTTCCAGACTTTAACTAGGACTTGAGTCCCTGGAGCATATAGTGGTGACTCTTTAGAAACTTTTGGGTCCTAGTTAACACCCCACAAGCATATATCTTTTTGGAATTGCCCAATGGTCATGGTATAAGACCAGAGGATCTGAGCCTCTGGATCTAGGAAGAAATCATTGACATAAATGAAAGGTCTCCCATATAGTATCTCATAACGATTAAGACCAACCTGTTCCTTAAGGGCAATACAGGTGCAGAGGAGAGCTATTGGTAAAGCCTCCTTCCATCCCAGGGAGTTCTCCTAGGTTATCTTTTTTATTGCTGATTTTAAGAATTGGTTGGCTCTTTCTACTTTTCCTGAAGACTGAGGCCTCCAGGTACAATGGAGATAATAAGTAATGCCCAATGCTTTAGAGACCCCTTGGGTGACCTTAGAAGTAAATGATGTCCCATTGTCACTTTGTAATTACCTTGGCAGACCAAATCTTGGAATGATTTCATGGAGCAGTTTTTTTACTACCTCCTCAGCCTTTTCAATTCAGGTGGGAAAGCCTTCAATCCATCCTGTGAATGTATCTATCATGATTAGTGGGTATTTATACCCTTGAGAAACTGGCAACTGGGTGAAGTCCATCTGCCAGTCCTCTTCTCAGTAGGTCCCACGCCATGGGATGAGTTGGGCCAGCTGGGGTCTTTGAGCTCCTTGGGAGTTGTTTAACTGGCAAGTGGGACAAGAGGAGACCACTTGCCTATAGTTGTTTGGAGGCCCGTTCCTTTCAAGGATCTTTCTAGTAATCTTTGGAGGGCCTTCTCCCCTAAATGAGTGATGGCATGTAAAGAGTTAACCGACTTCCATTGGGCGTTCCCAGGCAGAAAAAGGAGTCCCTCCTTTTGGAACCACCCCATATGATCTTCTTGAAAGCCCTCACTTTAAGCTTTAAGCGTCTCACCTTCAGTATATGAAGGAGTTTCTGGCAAATTAGTCTGTGGAGCTAAGGTGGCAATCCATATTAGGTCATTGTTCTGCAATGCTGCTCTCTTAGCTGCCTGATTGGCTGCTTGGTTCCCTCATGCCACTTCTGTGCTCCCTTTTTGGTGTCCTTTACAAGGTGAAACTGAAACCTCAGTGGGCAGATGGACTGCCTCCAAGAGCCTAAGGATTTGATCATCATATTTGATTGGGGACCCTCGGGTGGTCAAGTAGCCTCTTCCTTTCCAAATAGCAGCATGTGCATGTAACACCAGAAAGGCATACTTGGAGTCAGTGTAAATGGCTACTCTTTTTTCTTTTCCCAGCTCTAAAGCTCAAGTCAGGGCTACGAGCTCAGACAATTGGGCCGAAGTACCTGGTGGCAAAGGTTTAGCCTCTATGGTCTCAAAATTGATGACTACTGCATATCCAGCTCTTCTTTTCCCATCCAAGACAAAGCTGCTTCCACCAGTGTACCAGATTTCCTCAAGATTGGTCAGAGGATCTTCTGACAATCCCTCTCAGGGCTTGGTCTTTTGGTCCAAAGTTTCTAGGCAAGAGTGAAAGGGGAAAGAGCCCTCGGGGGTAGGCAGGAGGGTAGCTGGGTTAAGAACCTCACAAGGAGATATAGTCAGGCCTGGATTTTCTATCAACACTACTTACTATCTGAGGAACCTTTGATCAGACATCCATAAATGGCCTCTCCCATTCAGGAGTTGTTTCACTTGGTGACTGGTAAAAATAGTTTGTCCTCAAGTTTTAAAGCATCTTCTATCAGGACTGCAATAGTTGCAAGGTTTCAAAGGCAGGGAAAGATCTCTCCTCAAAAAGGGAGTAGGACACTCAGGGACCATCAGAAACTGGTGGAAAAATATTTGTCCATCCCAACAACAAAGAAGTGCTTGGGTGAATCTTTTCATAATTGTTTTTCCTGTAGCACTCAAAATGGTACAGTTTTGAGAGGAGAAGACTCCACAGTAGGAGGTCAGAACAGAGTAGGTAGCCCCTGTATCAACCAAGAAATTCTGGGACCTACCTGCCACATTCAGTTTCACCCTTGGCTTCAGTCCCATGGTGGTTATCTGTGACAGGCAGGCTGGCTGGAGGGAACCACTTCAGTCCTGTTGAACCATCCTGAGGGAAGGCTTGGCACTTGACCTTGAGGCTGTTGGGTCCCCAGGGCAGAGGGCCACCCAATGTCCCAACTGATGGCATTTGTAGCAAGCCATTTTAGGAGACTTGCCACAGTTTGTATACTGTTTGGCCTAGTGTCCTGTCTGTCTACAGATTAGGCATTTGCCTTGTGCCTTGTCCTTCAAGAACTCGGGGTTTGCCATAGGGCTTCCCTGAAGGGCAGCCAGCATCTGGGCATGTCTTGTCTCTTTCCTTCTCTCCCATTCCTGGGCCTTGGCCTCCCTCTCCTGTTCTCTGTTATAAAAGGTATTGATGGCTATCTGGACCATTTCATCTAAAGAGGCAGCAGGGTCTTGCTGCTGTAGCTGTTGTAACTTTATCCTGATCTTCGATACATCCTGGGACAGGAGTTTGCCCTTTAAAATCACCTGTCCCTCATAAGAGTTTAAGTCCAAATTGGTAAACTTTTGGAGGGTCTCTTTTAGACTTTCCAGAAAGGCAATGGGGTTCTCCTTGGACTCCTGAGTTATTGCTAAGACTGGGCACAGTCCCACAAATCATAGGTTTCCTTCTATTTCCATGGGTGGACTTCCTTAGGGATGAGTCTTTCTGAAGCTTATTCTACTCAGTATTGTTGCAACCTGAGAGCTGGGCGTCCCTGGGTCAGGGTGCAGATCCCCAGGCAGGTTGAGGCATGACAACCTCCTGGAGATCGAATACCCGGGCAGGCAAAGGCATGTCAACCTCCCAAGAATTGGGTCCCTCTGCAGGTCAAGGTGTGTCGACCTCCTGGGACCCCTGGACTGGTGGATCCCCGAGCAGGTTGAGGTGTGACAACCTCCTGAGGACCAGATCCCTAGGCAGGTTGAAGCATGTCAACCTCCTGGCACCCCTGGACTGTCAGATCCCTGAGGTTGAGGCATGACAACCTCCCAGAGACCAGATCCCTAGGAAGGTCAAGGCAGGTTGACCTCCTGGGACCCTGGGCTGGTGGATCCCTGAGCAAGCTGAGACATGACAACCTCCCAGGGACCAGATCCCTAGGAAGGTAGAGGCAGGTCAACCTCCTGGGACCCTGGGCTGGCGGATCCCTGGGCAAGCTGAGGCATGACAACCTCCCAGGGACCAAATTCCTAAGCAGGTCAAGGCAGGCCAACCTCCTGGGACCCCAGGCTGGAGTTGGGCATCCCCAAGATCTCCAGTGTAAATAGCACTGGGTAGGATTAAGGGGTTGAAATCTTAACTCATTGCCAGTTTGTCCACTGCAGATGGGAATAGATACCATGATGTAAAGCAATCCAAGCCTGTGCCCTGAGACTGGGAACCTGGTGAAACAGCCATAAGCCTTATCCTCTTATTGCTCTGAAGGAATGTAACTCACTGATTTCTTCCCTTAGTCCTCCATAAGAGCAATTTAGGGTGTTTCGCATGGTAAACATTTCATTGTCATAGCATAATAGAAGTAATGACAAAGGAGTGGGTTATCTGGTACTGTTAGGGACATTAAGAGTATTTTAGTAATAAGCTGGGTGGAGTGATGTTGCCTACAAGGGGGCAGGGTCCTGGTTGTAGGAGTTAGTAAGTGGCTTAAGAACAAATTGATAAGAGGCAACAGACCAGATGTTCCATAAAAGTGGAATGGAGATTTGATCTGACAATATATTTGTAACTTTAGGAGAAGGGTGGTAAGGGTTTGGCCCCAAATAGCCTTCAGAGCTAACTCCCAAAGTGGCAAACATTGTCCCTGGAAGACCAATTGCCCTTGAATGGATGTCACCAACAGATGGACTTCTGGCAGGCATTGTGTGCCTGTCACCTGCCCTAGCGGGTTCACTGAGAGATGTTGTTATACATGTTGTGGGAAACATGGAAGATGAAGGGATTGGATTTCCCTCCTAAGGGTCAGCTATTTCCTGATTGTCCTGCCAGAAGATTGTAGAGGCAACATTGTAGGTCCAGATGGGGCTCAGGAAAAGAGCATGAAACAGGAGGGAAGGGGGCAGGGCATTACTTTTGAAAGAATGACATGGCCCAAGGTCATAACACAAACCCATTAAAATCAAGTGGGTCCAAGATGGCAGACAAGTCAAATTCAACTAAGCCTTGATCCTCAATCTGCAAGCTAAATGACAGACCCAGAGGTGCCATGACAGTTTCAAGGCACTATCAAAAGACCAAGAAGTGGGTGGTTCCCCAATTGTTGGAAAGATCCTCCCACTCATTAACATATGAATTCACCCAGCTCGCAAAAACTAACCATGCATTTCATGGCCACCACATACACCCTCTGTGATGGCACACACTCTGTGGACTGTGCTTCTCTCTGAATCCAAACAAATCTACCTCTTACCTATCACTGTGTCTCACTGAATTCTTTTTGCAATGAGACATCAAGAACCTGAGCTTCACTAGGTCCTGAAACCAGGCACCATGGGCTTTGGCCATGCTCAAGTCCTGGTTGGACACGACTGAGTGACTAAGCATAGCACAAAGTCCCTGCCATATGGGTTTGAGTCCCAATCTTAGGTAAATGGTTTCAAATACAATTTTCAGAAATGGAAAGATGATGACCTGACCAATCAAACAGTGGAGAGAGGAGCTGAAGGATGGGAGGGAAAAGCAGTGGGAAAAATGTGCTGAGGAACCCCTTTCATAACTTTCCAGAAAAACTGCTAAATGCCTGACCTGCACCCACAATTTTCATTGGCCTGATCCTTGGCACAAAGGAGGTTAAGGACAGAAGAACCTTCACACACTTGGGCAGCAGCTACTAGGGCACAGCAGATAGTGGAGCCTTCGAGACACACTGGGGAGTAGCCCCTGCTGGAGTCACTCAATTGTATGCCACTCGCCTGTTCACAAAGGGTTCAAGGAAATAAGAAATGAGAGACTGTAAAGGAATTAAGATTTTGTTAGCCATATGTCCTTCCAGCCATAGGAGTGAGGACCTCCTACCTTAACTGGAGGTCTTCTGGAATCTGAGATTGAGCCATATGAGCTTTCTGCCGAGTTTGTTTTTGCTGTCCCAGTTTCCAGCATGCTGGGCTTCTTGTCATTTCCACTGCACTGGATTTTCTTTGTGTTCAGCTTCCACCGCATGAGCTTTCGCCAAGTTGGGCTTCTGCTGTGCTTGGTTTCCGCCTTGCTGGGGCTGAGCTGAGGTTGTTTCAGCCAGGTTAAATCCGAGTCATGGCACCAGATATGTCAGGGGAGTGTGTAATTTCCTCAGTTCTGTCTTGAGACAGGAAAGATTTGAAATGGCTGACCAATGTTACAGCTCTGTTACAGCTCAGTTTTATTTGGCAAGCAAAGGATAGTAGACCCTTGAGGCATGAGGGTGGGCAGACCCCAAAGGAGAGGCCTCAATCTGTCTTGGCTTCCTCTTCTTATATATTTGTCTCCTCCCTTACTTGAGCCTGCCTTATGCAAATCGGGCTGGCCAAGAAGGGGGCGTGTTTGTTTTACCTGAAATTTTCACTCCAGTCCATGGATTTTCTTTTATTCCATTTTCGCAGGCTTTTCCCTTTCTTTGTCTTTTAGCCACCACCATTTTGGACTCCTTTTCCTGCTCTAACTACCTAACAAACCCATGCAAGCATGCAGTTTGTTTAACCCCATGCGCCCCAGAGTCTGCTGTGTACCCACATCACCCATGGTAACTGTATGTATGTGTGTGTGTGTGTGTGTGTGTGTGAAAATAGAGAGCCTCAGGTCCAACTGCCTAGATATTCATAAGTTGGGCAGGATCTGCAAATCAGCACTGCAACAAACTTTCCAGCTGATTCTGATATGACAGATCCACAGACCAGCCCTCGTCAACCACTGACAAACCTCAGCTTGTGCAGCTGGGAGACTGAGGCCAAGAAAGGCTAAATGGACTTGCTCAAGGTCACACAGCTGAATTTCCAGAAAAGATGAACACGACTCTTTGTTTCTCCCAATTTGAAGGTGAATCAGGTAACTGCTTAAGTCAAAACTGAAACGTGGAGGTGCAACTGTTACCAAGTCCAAGCTCGCTCTGCTCGCCACACGATAGACCAATGAATCTGAGAGACAAGATGTTGAGACAAGGAAAAGACTTTAACTGGGGAGCCAGGAGACTGAGAAGATGGCGGGCTAGCGCCTCAAAATAACCATCTTATTGGGGTCTGGATGCCAGGTTCTTGTATAGATCAAAGATGGGGGAGGTGAGGAAGCAAAGAAAAAGGGCTATTAATCTTGCAAATATCTCCTAGAATGGCAAGCCTCAGGCAGAGGATGTGTTAATTTCTTCCTTCCTGCCATCCACAGGTGGGTGGGGTTCTGAACAAAGGAACTTTAGTTTACCAGTCAGGCCGAGGGGCATGATTCCCTAAGGCAAACCATTCTGTATGATTATAATAACAAAAGCAATGAAAAGCAAATCAAAGAAACAGTTCCAACATGGAGTCAGAATTGGCTTCCTTCCTGCAACGCAACCAGAGCTCAACCTCCCAGGGGAGGCAAAACTAGAGAAAGTTCTGGGCTGGGAGAAGGAAGAAACCAAACGTTTAACCTTTCACTTTGGCACTATCTGAGAAAATTTTTTTCCAACTAATTTTGCTTATTTGGATGATGGGCCTAAATTCCATTTTCATCAGTTTTCTCCACCCTACATTGACTCTCCCAGGTTTTTTATACTGTTCTAGGGCACAGAACCTTTTGAGAGTAATTATCTGACTTTATGCAATATCAATGGAATATGTATTAAAATGACATAGTGACTGAATGCAATATGGTATCCTGAATTGGATCCTAGAATAAAAAAGAGACACTTGTGGAAAAACTAAGGAGATCCGAATAAAGTCTGTAGTTTAATGAATACTAATTTATCAACATTAATTTCTTTTTCTTTTTTTTAATTTTAATTTTATTTTATTTTTAAACTTTAAAATATTGTATTATTTTTTTATTTTAATTTTAATTTTATTTTATTTTTAAACTTTAAAATATTGTATTATCAACATTAATTTCTTAGCTTTGACAAATGTACCATTGTTATGTAAGATGCTAACATTAGGCAGAACTGGATGATGGGTATACAGGAACTCTGCAACTTCTCTGTAAATATAAAACTATCACAAAAGAAAAGATTTGTTTAAAAAATGAGCTTAGGTAACAACAAACCAGAGCAGTCAATGAAGCAAAGACAAACTGCCAATCAGAGTACTGATTCCCTCTCCCACTGGTGGAAGCTGACTGCTTGATTTGTATGAGAAAGTTACTTAAGAGAAAAAGCCTGTTATCTCCTAGAAGGTAACCTGGCTGAGTTGGGGAGTAGAATGTGCTTTAATTTCAGGAGAATCAAATAATGATTTCCTTCCCTAAGAGCACATTCTGTCTGTGCAGTTTTCACTGAGGTAATTGTTTTCTATTTAAGTAAACAAAAACTGGAATAACCTCAAAATGGGGTTTGTATACAGTAGTTTATATACAGTAATGGGATTAAACTGGATGCTTTCTGTAGTAACAAACATTAAAAAAAGTAATATTTTATGAAGGTTGGTCATCTTCATTGTGCTGCATTGGTCCCTATGGAGGAGGTGTCTGTGCTTGATATTGTAGGATGTGAAAAGTCTTCAAACTTCCTGTCCCATCTCACCTTCCTGCAACAGTACCTGAAGCATCCCCATCATTAAATAAACATTTTGTTGTTATTGTTGTTGATTAGTTGCTCAGTCATGTCCAACTCTTTGTGACCCCATGGACTGTAGCCCACCAGGCTCCTCTGTCCATGGGATTCTCCAGGCAAGAATACTGGAGTGGGTTGCCATTTCCTCCTCCAGGGAACGTTCTTGACCTAGGGGTCAAACCTGCGTCCCCTGCATTGGCAGGTGGTTTCTTTAACACTGAGCCACCAGGGAATAAAGCCAGGGAATAAAACATTCACTGGGTACATTAATAATAACAGCTAAAACATAAGAAATAATTATTATGGGCCAGGTGATGATCATCAATGCTTTTAATTTTCACAACAACCATGCAAGGCAACAATGAGTTATTATTTTTGGTTCTGTAAATGGGAGTTCAGACTGTATAGGAAACTTGTCCAGGTCAGACAGGAAGTGTGTGGCAGAGCTAAATATTGAGCCTGGTTTTATCTGGCTCTTCTCACTTTGGATGTCATGGAAAAATGCTTAGCACTGCAGTGAACCATGCCACAGAGGCAGAGGGAAAAGAGCAAAGAGGGAATTATATCTGTGTGCTGATGGGAATGGATGCCAGGAGCAACGTGATTGGTTGGAGTCCTAGATTTCAGAGGCAGCTGCAGAGCGGTGGTCATCTAAGTCGTGGGAGAAAAAAAAAGGCATCTCTAAGGGAGACAAGAGGAATGGTGAGGCCAAAGTCTTCAATCGGCCCACACGTAGGCAGCAGGAGGTGGAGAAGGGGGTTGTTAGAGAGTAAGCAGAGGCCAGGAGAGGGAAATAGTGGGGATGCATATGCAGAGAGAATTTCAAGAAGTCATCAAATGCTCTGAGAGCTTAGATATGATGGAGAAACAAGAAGCAGTTGCATTTAATAATTTGCGTCATATCAGTTCAGGCCAGTACAATAGGAGGATGAGATCCATATTCAGAGGAGTTAGGAGGCAGGGGGCAGCAAGGCAGGAGAGGGAATAAGGTCAGGGTGCATGTCCTACTCATTCGGTGGGGGATGTAAGGAGGGAGGATGGACGGTGTCATTTTCAAAGCTGAGAAATGCTGAGAGGTGGAGGATCCACGGCTGAGTGAGAAAGTGATGATGCACAAGCAGGAGGAGGAGGACCACTGATGCGGCAAGACCCAGACCAAAGGGGTTGCAGAGGGAAGGAGGGCGCCAGGCAGCAAAGAAGGAGCAGGTGGTGACTCCTGGTGGGACTGGGAGCATCTGTGGAGAAGGCCCCTCTCAGAGAAAATTCTTTCCCCTTCCTGCTGTGTGCTCCCTTCTCTCTCCCAGTTTCCAAGATCTGCAGGAGACTGGACTCTCAGCAGCTGGGGCAGTCTGAGGGCACTGTCTTCCTGGGCACTAGGTCCATGAGTGGTGTCAAAACAAATGTCCTTTTCGTCATCATTTGGGGCTTGTTTCAGATCAGAGGTGCGATTTCACCAAGGGCTTCTGTTTTTAGTCTTTTATCAACACCACAAAATCACATTATCCCTCTGATCATTAGATTACTCTCACTAACATCATAATCACATTGCATACCCACAAATACATCACTATTCACTTAGGGTAATCAGTTTTAATGACACTCACTTCAGTTTCTTTCATAAATCACACGCTTTTATGAGATAATGGAGGAGAAACATCTAATTTTGAACTCGGACAAATGAAAAGTGAATGCATGTGTTTTTAAATGTATTTTTGTTGACTTCCCATGTCCATTACTTAAAGGGCAAAGAATATCTCCTGACTTCTCTCTTAGAAATAAATGAGGCAAAAGTACAGTGGATTTTGAATACCAAAGCATTCACTGGAATGTGTTGCAAACAAATAATAAACGTAGCTCCTCCTTCATTGGCTTTGCACAAATCTCAGCTGAATAGAAATCAATGGTGGGAAGCAGTGTGTCTGATAGTCTCCAAAAGTGGTAAGGAGGAAAATCTTAACACCACCCCTTTACAGGAGCAGAATCAGACTCAGCTTGCTGTGTTGTCTGTGGAAAATAGAATAGCAATTTCTTCCATCCAACAAATGTATATTGAATTCCTACTATGCACCACACCAGGTACAGAGATGGATAAAACATTTTCTGTGGAACCTGCAGAGAGAGCTTCAGCATACAGTAGCCTTGTCCTACCCATTTTATGTTCCCCTTCCATCCATCTCTGTGAATGCACACCCAGAGATCCAAAAATGCATGGATTTTATGTCCCTCACCACCCCCTGCCCACCTCTCTGCCAGGGAAAGGCCAGCTCTCAGAAGTGCCTCATGGGAGGTAATTGAGCCACCTTCCTTGGTGGACCTGCCCTGAGATCCCAACCCTGTGACTTCCTGCCTTCCCTCCCATACCTTACCAGTCCATCAGGAGACACCAGATCCTTGCCTCAGGCTATCCTTCAGAGGATTCCTGCCAGAGACAGGGGCTCAGAGGAGAAGTTTTTTCCTGCTGGATCAAACAGAAGTCAGCCTGAAGACAGATACTACACTTGATCTTAGCCAAAAGGCCAAGAAGCAATATAGTGAAAATGAGTATACTACCTAAAGCAATCTATAGATTTAATGCAATCCCGTTCAAGCTACCAATGGTATTTTTTACAGAACTAGAACAAATAATTTCACAATTTGTATGGAAACACAAAAAACCTCGAACAGCCAAAGCAATCTTGAGAAAGAAGAATGGAACTGGAGAAATCAACCTGTCTGACTTAAGACTATACTACAAAGCTACAGTCATCAAGACAGTATGGTACTGGCAGAAATATAGATCAATGGAACAAAGCAGAAAGCCCAGAGATGAATCCATGCACCTATGGATGCCTTATCTTTGACAAAGGAGGCAAAAATGTACAATGGAGAAAAGACAATCTCTTTAACAAGTGGTGCTGGGAAAACTGGTCAACCACCTGTAGAAGAATGAAACTAGAACACTTTCTAACACCATACACAAAAACAAACTCAAAATTGATTAAAGATCTAAATGTAAGACCAAAAACTATAAAGCTCCTAGAGGAAGACACAGGCAGAACACTCTCTGACATAAATCATAGCAAGATCCTCTATTACCCACCTCCCAGAGTAATGGAAATAACAGCAAAAATAAACAAGTGGGACCTAATTAAACTTAAAAGCTTTTGCACAATGAAGGAAACTATAAGCAACATGAAAAGGCAGCCTTCAGAATGGGAGAAAATAACAGCAAACAAAACAACTGGCAAAGAATTAATCTCCAAACTAAATAAGCATCTCATGCAGCTCAATACCAGAAAAATAAACGACTCAATCAAAAAATGGGCCAAAGAACTAAACAGACATTTCTCCAAAGAAGACATACAGATGGCTAACAAACACATGAAAAGATGCTCAACATCACTCCTTATCAGAGAAATGCAAATCAAAACCAGAATGAGGTACCATCTCCACTGTTCAGAATGGCTGCTATCAAAAAGTCTACAAATAATAAATTCTACAGAGGGTGTGGTGAAAAGGGAACCCTCTTACACTGTTGGTGGGAATGAAAACTAGTAAAACCATTATGGAGAACAGTGTGGAGATTCCTTAAAAAACTGGAAACAGAACTGTCATATGACCCAGCAGTCCCACTGCTGGGCATACACACTGAGGAAACCAGAATTGAAAGAGACACATGTACCCCAATGTTCATCGCAGCACTGTTTACAATAACCAGGACATGGAAGCAACTTAGATGTCCATCGGCAGATGAATGGATAAGAAAGCTGTGGTACATATACACAATGGAATATTACTCAGATATAAAAAAGAATGCATTTGAGTCAGTTCTAATGAGGTGGATGAAACTGGAGCCTATTATACAGAATGAAGTCAGAAAGAAAAACACCAATATAGTATACTAACACATATATATGGAATTTAGAAAGATGGTAACGATTGACCCTATATGCGAGACAGCAGAAGAGGCACAGATGTAAAGAATAGACTTTTGGACTCTGCAGGAGAAGGTGAGGGTGGGATGATTTGAGAGAATAGCATTGAAACATATATATTACCATATGTGAAATAGATGCATTTCACAGTCCAAGTTCAATGCACAGTCCAAGTTTGATGCATGAAACAGGGCACTCAAAGCCAGTGCACTGGGACAACCCAGAGGGATGAGATGGGGAGGGAGGTGGGAGAGGGGTTCGGGACAGGGTTCTAGTACCTATGGCTGATTCATGTCAATGTATGGCAAAAACCACCACAATATTGTAAAGTAATTAGCCTCCAATTAAAATAAATAAATTAATTTTAAAAAAAGAAATCAACCTGAGGAAACCACATTCAAAGAGAAGTGGGTGCATCCAGTCTCTGGAATGATGGTGCTTAAACCAACCAATCAAAAAAAAAAAAAAAACACCCCGCATTTTCTGCTCTTGATCAGATGGCATGTTCTAGTTGAAGAAGAAGACATAATATATAAGTTCACTCACTAAATCCTGCTAGGTGCCAGGATGAAAGCAATTAAGAGGTGAAATGGGAGCATTGAGGAGGAAGTATTTTCTGTGCCATGTGCTTAGATGTGTGTGTGTTTGTGTGTAGTGGTGCGATTGGTCAGAGAGTCTCAGACACATTGTGCAGTGCTGGTGTTTGAGCTAATCCGTATTGATGAATTGGGATTGCGGGGAGAGAAGAGGAAGAAGGACATCCTGGCAACCTTTCCCCATGAATACACTGTCCTCTGCCCTAGCGGTATCTTTCTCCAAAATCATGTGCAAACTCTGTATGGCATCAGCTCAGTTCAGTTCAGTCGCTCAGTCGTGTCCGACTCTTTGCGACCCTATGAATCGCAGCACGCCAGGCCTTCCTGTCCATCACCAACTCCCGGAGTTCACTCAGACTCACATCCATCGAGTCAGTGATGCCATCTAGCCATCTCATCCTCTGTCGTCCCCTTCTCCTCTTGCCCTCAATCCCTGGCAGCATCAGAGTATTTTCCAATGAGTCAACTCTTCGTATGAGGTGGCCAATGTATTGGAGTTTCAGCTTTAACATCAGTCCTTCCAAAGAAATCCCAGGGCTGATCTCCTTCAGAATGGACTGGTTGGATCTCCTTGCAGTCCATGGGACACTCAAGAGTCTTCTCCAACACCACAGTTCAAAAGCATCAGTTCTTCGGCACTCAGCCTTCTTCACAGCCCAACTCTCACATCCATACATGACCACAGGAAAAACCATAGCCTTGACTAGATGGACCTTTGTTGGCAAAGTAATGTCTCTGCTTTTGAATATGCTATCTAGGTTGGTCATAACTTTCCTTCCAAAGAGTAAGCGTCTTTTAATTTCATGGCTGCAGTCACCATCTGCAGTGATTTTGGAGCCCAGAAAAATAAAGTCTGACACTGTTTCCACTGTTTCCCCATCTATTTCCCATGACGTGATGGGACCAGATGCTATGATCTTCGTTTTCTGAATGTTGAGCCAACTTTTTCACTCTCCACTTTCACTCTCATCAAGAGGCTTTTTAGTTCCTCTTCATTTTCTGCCATAAGCGTGGTGTCATCTGCATATCTGAGGTTCTTGATATTTCTCCCGGCAATCTTGATTCCAGCTTGTGCTTCTTCCAGTCCAGCGTTTCTCATGATGTACTCTGCGTATAAGTTAAATAAGCAGGGTGACAATATACAGCCTTGATGTATTCCTTTTCCTATTTGGAACCAGACTGTTGTTCCATGTCCAGTTCTAACTGTTGCTTCCTGACCTGCATACAGATTTCTCAAGAGGCAAGTCAGGTGGTCTGGTATTCTCATCTCTTTCAGAATTTTCCACAGTTTATTATGATCCACACAGTCAAAGGCTTTGGCATGGTCAATAAAGCAGAAATAGATGTTTTTCTGGAACTCTCTTGCTTTTTCTATGATCCAGCGGATGTTGGCAATTTGATCTCTGGTTCCTCTGCCTTTTCTAAAACCAGCTTGAGCATCAGGAAGTTCGCAGTTCACGTATGGCTGAAGCCTGGCTTAGAGAATTTTGAGCATTACTTTACTAGCATGTGAGATGAGTGCAATTGTGCAGTAGTTTGAGCATTCTTTGGCATTGCCTTTCTTTGGGATTGGAATGAAAACTGACCTTTTCCAGTCCTGTGGCCACTGCTGAGTTTTCCAAATGTGCTGGCATATTGAGTGCAGCACTTTCACAGCATCATCTTTCAGGATTTGAAATAGCTCAACTGGAATTCCATCACTCCACTAGCTTTGTTCGTAGTGATGCTTTCTAAGGCCCACTTGACTTCACATTCCAGGATGTCTGGCTCTAGATGAGTGATTACACCATCGTGATTATCTGGGTCGTGAAGATCTTTTTTGTACAGTTCTTCTGTGGATTCTTGCTACCTCTTCTTAATATCTTCTGTTAGGTCCATATCTGCTTCTGTTAGGTCCATACCATTTGTGTCCTTTATCAAGCTCATCTTTGCATGAAATGTTCCCTTGGTATCTCTAATTTTCTTGAAGAGATCTCTAGTCTTTCCCATTCTGTTGTTTTCCTCTATTTCTTTGCATTGATCACTGAGGAAGGCTTTCTTATCTCTTCTTGCTATTCTTTGGAACTCTGCATTCAGATGCCTATATCTTTCCTTTTCTCCTTTGCTTTTTGCTTCTCTTCTTTTCACAGCTATTTGTAAGGCCTCCCCAGACAGCCATTTTGCTTTTTTGCATTTCTTTTCCATGGGGATGGTCTTGATCCCTGTCTCCTGTACAATGTCATGAACCTCATTCTATAGTTCATCAGGCACTGTATCTATCAGATCTAGGCCCTTAAATCTATTTCTCACTTCCACTGTATAATCATAAGGGATTTGATTTAGGTCATACCTGAATGGTCTAGTGGTTTTCCCTACTTTCTTCAATTTAAGTCTGAATTTGGCAATAAGGAGTTCGTGATTTGAGCCACAGTCAGCTCCCGGTCTTGTTTTTGCTGACTGTATAGAGCTTCTCCATCTTTGGCTGCAAAGAATGTAATCAATCTGATATCAGTGTTGACCATCTGGTGATGTCCACATGTAGAGTCTTCTCTTGTGTTGTTGGAAGAGGGTGTTTGCTATGACCAGTGCATAGGAAGCTCTTTAAAATATGGTCCCAGGCTGCTGATGGGACCTATTTGGTCCATATGCTTTGCCTCCCTGAACTTCTTTTAGTACTTCCACAACATGCTTTTTCACAGTTCCTTTCCTTTGCATGTACTACTCCTGTCACCTAAATGCTCAGCTTGGCAAGGTGACCCTTGTCAATCTAGTACCCAGAGCAAAAGATGGCACCTTGGCAACAACCCCAAGGCTTTCTCTCTCTCTCCAGCTGCTGCTGCCTTTTCCTGGTGGGGACATGTTCTGGCAAGCTCGGCAGGCAGGGACCACCCCTCTCTTCTGATTGACCTCGTGGGTATAATCCTGCTGCCCAGGTCTCTTCCATGGACAGATGGCTCCTAAGTCAGACAGGCTGGGACCTGGGACCTTTTGCTGCAGTGCTGCAATGCTTGCACTTGGACAAACCTCTCCTCAAGCAACAAAATACAAAGAAACTATATGGGGCTAAAAATAACTATGTGCCTGTGCAGCTGGGGCAAATTCTGGACAAAAAGATACATAGAGACCAAGAAGCTTAATTTTCACTTTTCAAGAGCTGGGATAAAAAACAGGACACCACATGCCCCCTGCACTCAATACCACCAAAGAGGTGGGCAAACCACCTAAGCCACCCCTCTGGCCTGATCCCTAGGCACACCCCTACCCTCACCCCATATAATGGGAACAAGGTGAGAACAAGGTTGCCCCACCTTGGCGAGTGAGGAAGCAAGGGAAACTGTTCTCGCTCCCTCCTATTGCAGTAGGGGCATCAATAAAACCTTGCCTGAATTTGTCTGGCCTCTAGTCAATTTCTATTGATTAAGGAGTCCAAGAACCCTGGTCGGTAACTTACATATCCACTCACTTCCACCTATAGAAATGTTGAACCCTTTTGTTTTCAGCCTTCCACCGCCAACCACTGTGGGGAAACGGAGTACTGAGGTATGATGAAATTTTCCTCTGGTCTCATCACAGGTAGGCAGATTAGAATTTTCTGTTAAGATTACCCCAAATCTAAGCCCTACACTTTGTTGACCTCTTTATCAAAATTGCCTTTGGATAATTAAGAGAAAAGTTGGCCCTCATTACAAAAATCTTTTAAAAAGCTTATGCCTTTCTATCTCAAATTTTGCTCATGAAACCCTTCCTGAGTGAATACAAACCTTTCGACTAAGACCTGTTTGTTGCCCCATCCACTTCAGCCTTTATTTGAGGTACCTCATTATGTCTTCCTCCACAGCATTATGCCTTGGCTCAATCAGAATTACAGCAAAATAAATTAATTATTATGGAGTTGATATGATAGGCCTAGAAGAAGGAGGCTGGAACGAAGCCTTTTGAAGGACTATTATTCCCCATTATAATAGGTTTTATTGCTATTAAGAATTAGCACACAATGGTTTCTACAACTGGATGAATTACATAAATGCTAATGTCAACATCAGACATCATTCAGAAGAGATATGGAGAAGCATTTTCTGTTTGTAAATGTCAAAACCATTTCTCATCCATCAGGTAATAATTTTTCAATTTTCTTTTCACGAATATAGTACATTGTCAGTGCTACTGAAGTCATAATTGATTTCACAGCTACGAAACCATGGGAAGCCAAAGGACCTTCATTATAAGATAGAACTTGAAGATCTGAATAAGATACCATTTCCCTCAAGAACCACAAGATCAATACACGAGTGAAGCAGACGGAGCTGAATCTTGCATTTACTACATAATCTTGGCTTTGGAAGAGTGCCAGATGGCAGTGAAGTAGGTCTTAAGTGACCATCAAGGGCTCAAATGGGTTGCTTAGTAAAAAAAAAACATGGTGCTTTCAATTAAATGTCAAAGACAATTACATGGGAACCATCAGAGAGCTTCAGAAGTAAGACAGAAAGATTACATTTCACTAACCTAACACTCCCATTACCAAACTTCCCACCTTTTGGCATTTTGGCAGAAACTTAGTTGCTCCAGGAAAGCATGACATTCTACATTCACGGAAAGGCACAATCAAAGGGCTTTGGAGTAAATGTCAGTTTCCAAATAATATGTGCGTGATTTAAGGTCATGGAAGTGTAAAATGGCAAGACTCTTCTTTTGATCTCTCAGCGAACACCTAGAACTCTTGAAATTCTTGAACCTGGCCATCATTCTTATGGTAAAAATAAAATATACCAACAACCATGTCCCTTTACTGCAGAACTGATGAATCCTTTCTAGTGTTTTCACTGGCTCTGATTTTACCCTTTCCCCCAGTCCCACCAATCATCAATTATTGGTGAAATGCCTCGAAGCTATGACAAACTCAGGCTTCAGTCTTCAGCCATCAGGCTGGGGTCTCCTGGTAGTTTGGAGGACCCAGATGTTAGCCCTCTGAATTCATTCTAGAAGTATTGGATTACAGCCAACATAATCTGTGTTTATAGCTAGACAGGCTAAGGAGATTTTATTTATGTGCAGCCAGAGGTTGGTCCACCACCTTCAGAGAAATTAAGAAGTAGGTTCCTACCATGACCAGTCCAGGACAAACTTAAGAAAGGCAAGTCTGTGTTTGGTATTCCTTTGCCATCCTTTAGGGACTCCCATCTTTTCTGTATCCTAGGCCTAGTTACCTGCTGCTGCTGCTGCTAAGTCACTTCAGTCGTGTCCAACTCTGTGCGACCCCATAGACAGCAGCCCACCAGGCTCCTCCGTCCCTGGGATTCTCCTGGCAAGAACACTGGAGTGGGTTGCCATTTCCTTCTCCAATGCAGGAAAGTGAAAAGTGAAAGCGAAGTCGCTCAGTCGTGTCTGGCTCCTAGCGACCCCATGGACTGTAGCCCACCAGGCTCCTCTGTCCATGGGATTTTTCCAGGCAAGAGTACTGGAGTGGGGTGCCATTGCCTTCTCCGTAGTTACCTGAGGAAGCACCTTAGATGATTAAGCCATAGTTTCCAAACTTCCTCAAGGGAATGCTAGATCAATGAGATATTAATAGGCATTTGTGAACAACATTCACTGACAAGAATGTTTGGGAAATTATAATGTGCTATATCCCTCCATGGGAGGTGTGTACAATGCCAATTAGCACTAAACACTTGAAGAAGCCTTGCCATTACAAGTCTCTATTTATTTTATTTAACTCAGCTTTTCCTGCCTTTATTTGACCATGGAACACTTCCTTTCATGCCATAGCTGATAATGTATTATGAAACTATGATTCCCTAGAGCTCAGCTATAGATTAAGAGGAACCTCCCAAAGGTCATGCAAGCATTTTGATACAACTCGGAAATTTTGTGGGAGTCAGGCCTTTCAAGCAGATTTATGATTTCATGTAACTTGTTTGTGCAGAATTGTAACTTTCTTTATGTCTCTGTAACAGAGGTCAACTTGCTTGTGAGTCATCATTTCCACTGAGGAGCAAATTACTAAACCTTACCCCTTTAAGATAACTCAGCATCTTCTGGTTGAAAACTTCATCTCTTGTGGTAATTAATGACTCATTTGCTTTTGCATTTCAACTCAGTCCATTCAAAGTTCAATACCAGGGCTTTCCTCCACTCTTAAGAATTTTCTTAAGAAAATCATCCCTCGTTATCATCTCTTTCCCTCTTCTCTTCCTTTTTTCTTCCATTTCTCTTGCTCGTCTTCCACCTCCTCTTGAGGACTGTGCTGTTTTGCCAGAAGAAACCTCCTTCTACAGATAAATGCTTTACCTGTATTGAATATTTTATGCCAGAGCAGAATGTCACTGTGAGCCCACCATACCCTTCAGAAGCATGTGGAGAAATCATGTTAATTAAAATCTCTTTTCCTCCTGGAAAAAAGAATAACAGAGCTAAAATAGCAGAGAGTGGTTGGCTGGACACTCTCATTAACCCAGGTAGCTGGAAGAAGTAAATAAACATCTTTTCCAAACATGCTTTAATATGGGAAATGGAGCAAAACTCAGTACATTGAATATTTTCATGGCTATCAGCCATAATGCCATGCCATTGCAGGGGGGTTGAGAAAAACATAATTTTTAATTATTTTTCATTTTCTCATAGGAGGCTTTGATCCAATTTAGTTATAAAGCTGGTGAAAAGCCCCATACATCTAAGATGACTGCAGATTGAACAGTATGGAAGGTAACTGATTTTGCTATAAAGACAAGTTAAATTAACCCACAGGAATCTGTTATTTATATGATGCACTGACTTCATTATTCTCTAAAATGCCCACTCTTTGTGATCATATCTATTTTATGTTCCATGTGGTTGTTCACAAAGTAAGTAAACAAACGTGACGTTTTTAAATAAACTATTTAAGGGAACTTTTTTTTTTTTTTTTTAACAGGCCAACTATCCCAGCAGGCATGGAACCTATGTCTCACCACTACCTTTCTCATAATCAGGGGAGCGAGCCAAACCTCCTTCCTCAAGTGGGGAGGAAGCAGCCAGCGCAGTTGGACACTCTTTTTTTTTTTCTAAAACATATTCCCTCTTTCAACAGACATATTTTATCAGGTAAAATCTAAGAGAACATAACAATAAAAAGGAATTATTAATAAACAACTTCTATCTACACAATTCCACAGGCTGTATGCATTTCTGGAGCAGGAATGTTTTTGCCTCGGCAAAGCTGTGCAGTTATGGGAGGATGTCCAATGTTTGAAGCAACACATGAACTGAGGGTGTCAAGAAAGCGAGCATCACAGGGCCTTCCGTTTCCCCCCACTCACCCTGGGTGGGTGTCTCACCTGCTTAACCACATATTGGACAAGGATCCCAGAGACTGGGATCTTCAGTATCCATCAGAAAAACAAAGATTCAAAACTGACCTTCTGAACAATGTTCCTCCTAGAAGAATGTTGAAATGTTCTTCTAAAAACTCTGAAGCCTGAGCTGGGTCTTGTCAGCAGCATGGTTAATGACCCAGACTTCAGGCTCAGAGTATGCTAGATGGATGCCCATCCCAGCTCTAGGACTGGCTGGCTGTGTGAACCTGGGTGAGTGATTTCACCTCACTTTACTTCACTGTATAGTGAAGATGAGAAGAGTTCATTGATTTGAGGCCATATTTAGGTAAGAAACACAAAGTCTTTGGCATTTAGGAATATTTCAACGTGTTAGCTAGTGGATGGAGGTAGAGAGTAGCCAAGAAACCCTTAAATCTTATATATGAATCCTTAATAAACTCGAGTCCAAGGCTGCTTTGGGATTGTTTAGAACTAATAGAAATGCAAGTACCTCTGAAGACAGGCCTGGGCCCCTTCCTGACTGAGTGGGCAGCCCAGACTTACACATCTGAGAGGATAAAGAACCCAAGTGACAGAGTGGCCTTGCTTTTACTGTCTCAGAGCACCTATATTCATTTTGGACCTGCAGTCCATTCATGGGTTTGTTCAGGAAGCTTAACACTTCTTGAGTTTGATTATAAAATCCATGTTGACTTTTCTCCAGAGAAGGCCTTTAGAGTTCATCATATTTCTCAACCCACAAAGGGTTGAGAAGAGCTGCTCTAATCTCTTGAAGAATCTTTTGCTTTCTCCCTAGAGACTTTCTTTTGGGCTTCCAGTAATCTTGCCTGGAGAATCCCAGGGACAGGAGCCTGATGGGCTACCATCTATGGGGTCGCACAGAGTCAGACACGACTGACGTAACTTAGCAGCAGCAGCAGATAGCTCAGTTGGTATAGAATGTGCCTGCAATGCAGGAGACCCTGGTTCGATTCCTGGGTTGGGAAGATCTGCCGGAGAAGGGATAGGCTACCCACTCCAGTATTCTTGGGCTTCCCTTGTGCCTCAGCTGGTAAGGAAATCCGCCTGCAATGTGGGACACCTGGGTTTAATCCCTGGGTTGAGAAGGGAAAGGCTACCCACTCCAGTATTCTGGCCTGGAGAATTCCATGGACTACAGTCCATAGAGTCTCAGAGTCGGACACGACTGAGCGACTTTCACTCCAGAGACTTTCTTTGGAGATTCAGATACCTTCATTATTCTCTAGTTCCAGCCACAGTGCCCCGTACTGTTTGTTCTCTTGACATCAACCTCACTTCCATTTCCAACCTGCCTCCTCACAAATCTCTCTCCAAGGCAGCATTTTATCCAACCACGCATACTCTGCTCTTGGGGCTCTGGCCAACTGCTCTTTGCTGCCCCCTCTTGTTCAAACTGATGGGGACCTAATAGGATTCCTTTCCTGCGGATCACGACTTGGGCAATCTCCACTGGGAAAATAGTTGGCCGTTTTGCGGTTCAAGAAGGCCTTGTGGTGTTGGCTCACCCCTGTGGGCATGTAATTATATGGACTTATTTCCAGAACTCCAGAAAAGGCTTTTGAAATGGAGGATATTCTCCAACAGCTTCATGCCTAAGATTGTGTACTCAGAGAACAATCCATTTTAACTGGAGATTCTGATCTGCGTGGAAATGTATGTGAAACAAAGAGAGTTCTCACTCACCCACACTGTAGTTTAATGAAGGGTCTGAGGGTGGGTTTGGGGAGAATACTGAGCCCACAAATACGGAAGCAGATGGATCCTCAGGGTTGTAGGGATGGGGAGTAGGGGGAGGCAACTGAACAGAAACTTCTGCTCTTCTACTTATTCACAGGGTCCATTTGGGCCTTGTTATCCTCATAAGCATGTTGTCATCATGAGTGCTTCCTGCTTTGCCCCTTCGTTTTATCCCTGGCAATGAAGGGTAGGGGGAGAACAAGGGGTATCTGATGAACACGCAGCACTAGCTGCTTGGCTGAGAATGTGGGAAAGGAGGGGGGGATGAATTCATGCCCAGTGAGCACTTGCTACCTACCAGTTATCAATAAAAAAATTAAAAAAAAACAAATAAACAAAAAAAAGAATGTCCACATCACATCAGCATTGGTTATTGGAGAGGGACAGAAATAAGCCACTGAGCAGAGCCATGGTATCTGTCAGAAGAAGTGAGTCAGAACCAACCAGAAGTCAAAAAGCAAGCTCACTCAGCCATTCTCTCCTCTTCACTGATGTCTCCCTTTCAACAGATGAAGAAGCCGAGAAGCAGGGTAAATGACTCCCCCAAGATCCCACAGCTAGTTTATGGTAGAGCTGAGTTTGGGTTCTCTTCTGTCTGAGAGAAGTCACACACCCTTCTTGTGCCAACATGGGAGATGTCTGACTTCGCTTGGTTACATTTATGAGGTGGGTGTCAGGTGTTAAGCTAACCATACATATATTTCCAGAAGAACTCAAATAAGAAATTTGGGACATACACAACGGGATAATTCTTCCTTAGAAGCTGCCAATATAGGGGAAAAAAAGGAAAAGAAAAAAATCAGGAAAGAAAAAGAAAGAAACCAAGGTAGCTGAAAGGCATACTTTCTGGAGAACTCAAAAGATAATGATATTCTAGCTCGAAATTTATCTTAATGAGGAAGACTCAATCAATGGAAAGAGACAGATGGGATAATGTAAAGTTCAACTTTCCTCCTTCTGTTTCTTTGTATAAAAGAGAACCAACTTTTTGATCATTTTTTGCTCAGCTGTAATATTCTGCTGCATAAAGAAGATTGAACACCAAATACCACATTAATATGTTATTGGCATCTTTCTTTTTTCATATCTTACATGTTGATTGTAAAACCATCCAGAGAGACTGATAGCTGTAATATATTACAGTTTCTCAACCTCAAATTAATTTCATAACATCACAGCAGAGCCAAATATCCTCTGCTCCAAGAAGTAGCTCAAAGTAGGTAATATTCTTTTCTTTGCTCCTTTAAAACCTTAGTTATGGTTATTTTCTTTACTGGGTGACGTATCTAGACTTTACTTCCTTATGATCCATTACCTGCTTCAGTAATTACCACCTCCTTTGAAGTGTCCAATCTTCCAGCAGATGGACTGAGTGCCTCTGCCAGCGCCCCCAGGGTGAGCTGCACAAAGCATAGTGACAGGGGAACTGTGTGTGAGCTGTGAAATCCTTGTCTCCAAATGGCCATTTCACATTCAGAGTTCCAGCTTGAGTCACTGGGCCTGTGTAGACACAACTTAAGCCAATGACCACATGAAGGAACAACTTAAGGTGATGTTCAATGACTACAAGAGCATGAATCCTTCTGTCCCCCTGCCCAAGCTCTTCTATCTGAGGAGAGAAGGTGAATGCACTCTGTTGCTTCTTCTCCATCACTTGGGGGAAGGGGTTGTGAACAAAGGGACCCAGCACCTTTTTCTCTCACCTTTGAGTCTCAGGATCCCTCTGGCTGCCATAATCAAAGGATCAAAAATGGATTCCATTTTTCCATCTCTTTCCTCTAGGGGGCTGTACTATCCAATATGATAGCCACTACTCACCTGTGGTCATTTAAATTACTTAAGATTAAAGTGAATAAAAATGCCTTATTATTAAGTTAGATTACAAATTAATTCCTCAGTCACAGTAGCCACATTTCAAGGGTTCGGAAGCCATAGGTAGCTAGCAGCTATGATTTGCGGGAGGGCAGATGAAGAATATCTCCATCGTTGCAGAAAGTTCTTTTTGACAGCTCTGCTCTGGACCCTCACTGATTCCAATCTTGAAGAAAAAGCAGCATACTGACCAGTTGCAGTGAGAAGGGAAGATATTTCAGGACAGAATTTTCAGGGACAAATATTTATTGTTTTGGTATGGTAGAATGCTCTAGGAAGAGAGGATCTTTAAATCCCTGGTTTTCTTTAGTAGTCTCAATTTTATTTATTTATTTTTTAATATAAATTTATTTATTTTAATTGGAGGCTAATTACTTTACAAGTATTGGTTTTGCCATACATCAACATGAATCCGCTACAGTTATACACGTGTTCCCCATCCTGAACCCCCTTCCCTCCTCCCTCCCCATCCCACCCCTCTGGGTCATCCCAGTGCACCAGCCCCAAGCATCCTGTATCATGCATCGAACCTGGACTGGCGATTCGTTTCACATATGATATTATACATGTTTCAATGCCATTCTCCCAAATCATCCTAGCCTCGCCCTCTCCCACAGTCCAAAAGACTGTTCTATACATCTGTGTCTCTTTTGCTGTCTCGCATACAGGGTTATCGTTAACATCTTTCTAAACTCCATATATATGCGTTAGTATACTGTATTGGTGTTTTTCTTTCTGGCTTACTTCACTCTGTATAATAGGCTCCAGTTTCATCCACCTCATTAGAACTGATTCAAATGTATTCTTTTTAATGGCTGAGTAATACTCCATTGTGTATATGTACCACAGCTTTCTTATCCATTCATCTGCTGATGGACATCTAGGTTGCTTTAAGCATAACCAGAAAGAGTTTAGGATATTCTAAAAAATTTCTCGACAACTGTGTAAAGTAAAATTTAAAAATGAGGTAGAAGAAGGACAAAGTAGATTCAATGGCTACAAATGCATAGTTAAATCATTTCCCACATTTCAATGCAGAAAATACTTTCTTAAAGCAGTGACCTAATTGATTTAGAAAATATGATGACTATTACTGTAAAATAATCTATAATTATGGATAATAATAACCTCAAGTTCATATCTTGAGTTAATACTTATGTGTTCATTTAACAAATATTTTTAAGCACCTGCTGTGTGTCAGGGAATTTTCTAGGCCTCTGGGATCTAACAACAACCTAACAGAGATTTCACCCCCTGCCCCCCCATGCAGAAGGTCATATCCTAGTGAGTAGAAATAGAAAGCAAACAATAAACATCCCAAATTAGTAAATATATGGAATATTTGGGAGTGATAAATTCCATGAAAAAAAAAAAAAAAAAAAACAGAGCACAGTAAGGGACATGCACAGTCCTTGGTGGTGATGTTAGTGGTTCAGACAGGCGGGGGATTAGGCTTGTAGTCCTGGATCCTTAGGGTAAAATCCTTATTTTATTTTATTTTTTTTTATTTTATTTTTTTTTTTATATCCTTATTTTATAGGCATACAAAATAAAGCTCAGATTGGTCACAATTCATTTACACACACAGGCTTCTGTCATAACATTTGTCAGTAAGGATATGGCAAGATGCTCTTGTACAATATGCAGGGTGTTGCCTTATTGGAGGGTAATGTGGCAGCATCTATCACCCTCCTCTGTCCATGGAATCCTCCAGGCCAGAAGACTGGAGTGGGTAGCCATTCCCTTCTCCAGGGGAGCTTCCTGACCCCGGGCTCGAACCTGGGTCTCCTACATTGCAGGTGGCTTCTTTACTGTCTGAGCCACCAGGGAAGCTCTATCACCTTTGGTCATAGCAATTCCACTTTCAGATTGCTGCATCAGTTAAGATAGGCTGGATTATTCTGTGGTAACAAAAAGTCCAAAACTTTACTGTCTTATAGCAAAAAGTGTTCAGTTCTATATGTACATATGTTCACCAAAAGATCTGATCCTCACAATATGGATGAACCTTACAAACACAATGTTGAGTGGAAGAAGCTGGACATCAAAGAGGACATCGTGCACATGGTGGGCAGAATCTCCTCTAAGATACCTGGAGCCTAGTGGGCACAAATATATCCCTGGTTATTCAAACACTAATCTAGGTACTACTGTAAAGAAATTTTGCAGATTTACAGTCCCAAAGCAGTGACCCTTAAGATAGGGAGATTATCCAGGTGAGGCCTAACCTGGTCAAATTGGTTCTTCCAAAGCAGAGAATGTTCTTTGCTGGCAGAAGAAGAAGTCAGAGTTAAAGCACAAGGGGGACTGACATGAAAAAAGTTCTCTGTTGCTGGCTTAAAGGTGGAAGAAGCCTTGTGACAAGGAACGTGAGTGGCTTCTAGTTGCTGAGAATGACCCCCAATCGAGAGCCATCAGGAAAATGAGGACCTCAGTCCTACAACCACAAGGAAATCAATTCTACCAACTATTGGTAAACTGGGAAGACGAACCCAGCACCAGAGACCCAAGTCCTGGTGGACACTTTGATTTTATCCCTGGGAGGCCCTGAGCAGAGAATCCAGCCACACTGTGCCTGGATGTTTGACCTAGAGAAGCTGTGAGATGATAGTTTTGTGTTGTTTTAAGCTGTGGAATTTGTGGTCATTTGTGACAGCAGCCACACAAAACTAATGCACTGTATGTTTCAATTTATATAAAGTATAAAAGCAGGCAAAACTCATATACACTGATATAAGTCACAACAGTTGCCATTTGGGGGAGTTTATTGACTAGAAAAGGGCACAAAAGAGGGTTCTGGGGCAATAATAATGGTTTTCAATATGAATGTCGATTATATGTGTGTTCAGTTTGTGAAAATTCAAGCTATGCACTTAACCTATGTTCCCTTTTCTTTATGCATATCATACTTCAATATTGAAACATGCATACAAAACACACATTTTGTTTTTTTCCCAAAAATCCACATAAAACAACACTATGTATTTTTTATATGTCTTTTCTTATATCACTTGCATACCAAAAAGTCCCTTAACCTACAAAACAAACTGAAACCAGCGATTTCCCTGAGGGAAGGCAGTGGGATTGTATGTGAGTCAAGAGAATTTTTGTTTTTTCTACGATATTTGAACTTTCATGAAGTTTGTAGTCATGAATGACTTGGATCATTAAAAACACAAAGGTGAAAGAAAGAGTATGGGCTTCCAAGGTGGTAAAGAATCTGCCTGCCAAGGCAGGAAATGAGAGTTTGATCCCTGGGTCGGGAAGGTCCCCTGGAGCAGGGAATGGCAACCCACTCCAGTATTTTTACCTGGGAAATCCCATGGACAGAGGAGCCTAGTAGGTTACAGTCTATAGGGTTGCAAAGAGTCAGACATGACCTAGTTGGGCTTCCCTGATAGCTCAGTTGGTAAAGAATGCGCCTGCAATGCAGGAGACCCTGGTTCGATTCCTGAGTTGGGAATATCCACTGAAGGGATAGGCTATGCACTCCAGTATTCTTGGGCTTCCCTGGTGGCTCAGCTGGTAAAGAATCTGTCTGCAATGTGGGACACCTGAGTTCAACCCCTGGCTTGGGAAGGGCCCCTGGAGAAAGGAAAGGCTACCAACTCCAGTATTCTGGCCTGGAGAATTCCATGGACTGTAGAGTCCATGGGGTTGCAGAGTCGGACACAACTGAGTGACTTTCACTTTCACTAGTGACTAAACACCAACAACAAAAGGAAGAGTAAAGCATATGTAGTGATCCAGTGTCTTATCTGAGGAGAGTACTTCTTGTCCATAGTGGAGGCAGACATTCACGCATGACTGGAGGAAGCTAAGACACACCTAGCCATCTCTCTGGCCTCTTCCATAACAGTAGCTACCAACTTGTTGGGTACTTATTCTCTGCCAGGTCCTGTAAAAGGTGCTTTATATACATTTTTTTCTCTTTTCTCATGCATACTTTACAAGACAGCTGATTAGAATTATCCCCACTGTATTGATGGGAAAAGTGAGGCCCTGCTTGCCTGAGGCCACACAGCTAGTAAGGAACCAGATGGAGATCCAAATCCTGGTCTGAATCCAGAAAGTGTATTCCTTCCACTGCAGTTGCCAGCTCCTCCAATGGCCTCACTGATTCTTCGGCTGGGATACATCACTGTATTATGACTCATTTATTCATTTAAAACTCTTGAGTCCTTAATGCCTCAGTGGAGGTAACACCTGAGGTGTTCCCCAAATTATGTTTTTCCTCATGTGTTGAAATGCACCTCCAGGCATGGGTGGGATGTCTGGGAAAGTGGGGCTGATATAGAAGGAAAGAAGCAGTGTCCTAAATAGGATCGACTTGAACTGGATTTTGAACTCTCAAAATTCCCCAGGGTGGCTGGATGCCTAGGGTGATTCAGTCTCCTCCTCGGGGCTCAGCTCAGTCTAGCTTCAAGCCACAGACTTTATGATGTGGATTTGAGCTTGCTGTCAATATGATCCCCCTGTATAGACTATATTAATAACCTTGGTGCAAGTGCTGTAGACATGGAAAGTGAAATCCTATCCCTGTCCAGGAGATTCCAATCCTCAAGGCATAAGGGCCAAGCCATCCACTGAATTGCAAAAGACTTACAATGAAGGCAGCTGACTCGAGCCTGGACTTGACTCGGAATTCACTGAATGCCAGGCGGAGAGGGAGCCTGCTCTGCAGAGGTGCTCAGGTTACGGAGATGAAAGAGCAGCCTGCAGCACTGACCAGAGCCTTTGTAGCAGACTTTTGAGAAGGAAGGGCAGGAAAAGGACCTGCCCAAACCACTTTGCCTTTGGGAGACTTTTTTACGTTCTTTGACATGAAGAGTGGTCTGTAAATACTCCAAGAGTGACTTCCTTATCATTTCAGATCCGTTTCAGGGGTCTTACAAGGAGGTACAGTTCAGCCTGAATCTCCGACTCTACATTTTTTTAAATCTAAGTATTAGGCTACAAACTCTATTGTATAATAGAGCTCAAAGAAGGTTCAGATAATAAAGTAATGCCTTTAGAGTGAATAGCTTATATTATACTCATTCTCCTTCAGTTGATGAAATCTGGGTATATCAGCTACACAGGTTTTGATGAAATTAGTGTCGAATAAAAATTTTCCCAGTTGATATCCAACATAAAATGTCTATTTAGGATGTCATGGTGGAGCATCTAATGCAGATGATAAATCACATCTAGCCATACTTCCAGATGCATTCCACAAAGAAAACAGCCTCTCCTGCATTCTGGGTGTGCATCATCCTGGCAAACTGTTGTCGTCGTTGTCTTTGTTGTTAGCTTGCTACTCTGCCACAGCATCTTGCGTCTCAGCTGGCAGAAGATTTGTCCTTGATTAGAGAGCCAGGAACTGTTCATCGAGCAATTCCTTATATGGCTGTCTTCCAGAAGACTCTGGAATACCAAAAGTCAGTTTCTGCTTTGACTTGCTAACAAACCGCTGGCAAGATCTGGAACTTTAGAAACGTTTAGGGTGAAACGTTTAGAGTGTGTTTTATTTCACTCGAACTGTGTCTTGTCCCGCTCACTCTTTTCCCTGCAAAAGGCACACTACAGTTTGTATCAACATCTACAGCCCCATTCGGACAAATAGTTGATTTTTTAGACCAAGTCAAAAAGCTGCTTTTTGCAGGGAGAAGAGTGAGCAGGACAGACACAGCTCGAGTGAAATAAAACACACCAGCTTGTTGACTTGGTCTAAAATATCAACTATTTGTCCTAATGGGGCTGTAGATGTTGATACAAACTATAGTGGGCTTGTGCAACCACACACTGCTCACAGTGTCACACTCTTGGTGCCACAGATGGAGGGTGGCATTTGTAATTGGGCAGAGCTAGGGCACTTGAAAATTTTTTTTAATTTGATTGAAGCATAGTTGATTTACAATGCTGTGCTAGTTTTTGGTGTTAAGTGATTCGGTTACTGATCTACCTATCTATGCTGCTGCTGCTGCTAAGTCGCTTCAGTCATGTCCGACTCTGTGCGTCCCCATACACGGCAGCCCACCAGGCTCCGCCGTCCCTGGGATTCTCCAGGCAAGAACACTGGAGTGGGTTGCCATTTCCTTCTCCAGTGCATGAAAGAGAAAAGTGAAGGTGAAGTCGCTCAGTCGTGTCTGACTCCTAGCGATCCCATGGACTGCAGCCTCCCAGGCTCCTCCATCCATGGACTTTCCAGGCAAGAGTGCTGGAGTGGGGTGCCATTGCCTTCTCCACCTATCTATAATAGCTTGCATTTGTTAATCCCAAACTCCAGATCCATCCTTCCCCCATTCCCAGCCCCACCTTGGCAACCACAAGTCTGTTCTCCATGTCTGTGAATCTGTTTCTGTTTCATAGATGTGTTCATTCGTGTCATACTTCAGGTTCCATATAAGTGATATCATATGGTATTTGTCCCCATCTGGCTTGCCTCACATAGTATGACAACCTCTAGGTCCACCCATGTTGCTACAAATGGCATTATTTCATTCTTAATTTTATGGCTGAGTGGCATCCCATTGTATATATGTGCCACATCTTCTGAAGCTAGGACACTTTTTGTACAACCTCACTGACAAGGAAGGGACTGGGTCACTGGGCACACACATGGGCTGTATTTCCTTACATCAGTGGTAAGCTCTCTGAATGTAGACTGGTGTCTGTTGAATATATTGGGGTACTGGGTAGGATATAATTAGTGCAAAGAAAACATTTTAAAATCATATATTGTCAAGGAAGGGGACAACGGACATCTCTTGAGCGTCTAGTCTATGGCAGATCCTCTGTGAGGGGCCTTGTGATTACCTCGTGTTGGCTTGCGTGCTTGGGGGTATCAAGGGAGTGGTCAGCAGTGATAACTCCACATCAGCTGTGTGCCCTTGACCAAGGTCCTTCGGCCCTACTAAATGCCATTTCCCCACAGATAAAGTGAGGGCAAGAACAGCTGCCTTGTTGAGTTATTTTGAAGGTCGAGTCAGTGTCCATGAAAGTCTTTGGTAAACCAAGAAGCCTTAGACCAAAATTATTGTTATTGGGCTCTGAGGAGAAGTTTTAAAAATGAAGAAGCCAAGGTCCCAGCCTTCCGGAAGGTTATTGCATAGCGGAGTGGACAAAGTTGCTTAAGACACTTCAAAAAAAAAAAAAATAACCATATCAGATAGTGTGGGTGATGTCCCAAGGTTATGTGTGCATTGAGTTACCCAGTTTGCAGTGTCTGCATCTATGCTTCCCTCTTTACCATTAACAAAGTTCAGGCTCTGAGCCCCTAACCTCGATTTCCCTCAGTGTCCTCAGAGCATGTGCCCCCCCACACACCATGATCTCTCTCTGCCTAGGATGAGGACCATCTAAGTTTCTTGATATTCCGTTTGTGGACAGGATGACTCACTCTCCAGCTCATGCCCAGACGTCTTGGAGCCGGATGAGCATCACTGGGACACTGGACTCACTGTGGAGATTAACAGATTTGGGTTCAAGTCTCAGCTCCACTGGGCTTCCCAAGTGGTGCCAGGGGTAAAGAACCTGCCTGCCAATGCAGGAGACGTAAGAGACACAGGTTCGATACCTGGGTCAGGAAGATCCCCTGGAGGAAGGCATGGCAACCCCACTCCAGTATTCTTGCCTGGAGAATTCCATGGACAGAGGAGCCTGGAGGGCTACAATCTATGGGGTTGCAAAGAGTCGGACACGACTGAGCACACCACCACCACAGCACAGCTCCACTACTTCCAAGCTGGGTGGCTCTAATCCTGAACCCCATTTTACTCACCTGTAAAATAGGTACGAGAAAAGTAATCACCTCGCTGGGCTGCCAAACATGTTTTGTGTTTTTTTTAAAAATCTATTTATTTGGCCATGCCAGGTCTTAGTTGCAGCATGCAGAATCTTTTAGTTGTGGCACATGAACTCTTAGTTGAGGCATGTGGAATCTAGTTCCCTGACCCGAGATGGAACCTGGAGCCCCCTGCATTGGGACTGCACAGTCTTAGCCACTGGGCCATCAGGGAAGTCCCTTGCTGAGCATGTTAATTGAGAGAGGGCATGTGAAGTGTGTAGCCAAGTGCTTGACACATAATAGGTGTGGAGTCAAGGAGATCTTCCTGGCATAGTCTGATAAGCATTTTGGAGTCAGTCTACAGGTGACATCACCATGGCCAGCCATCCCTGACCATGGTGCAGAGCACTGGAGCTGGCAGCCTTGACAAAATGTCACCCTCTCCTCAGTTGCCCCCATCACAATTCTAACCCTTTATTCACTCGTATCAACTCTTCTGACTGGGGACTAGAATATTGTCTTCTGTGTCAGCTAAATATTTCACAAGATGGTACCCACTAAGGCAGCTTTTCAGTGTAGATGAATGCTCACCATGTCTTTCACCAAGTTCATTTCCCTCTGCTGCTCTAAGCTTGTAGCTTTCTGCGTTCTCATGTCTTTTAGTGAAATCTGGATTTTGAAAATATGTACATAAAAAAGTAAGTCCTTTTCTAGGTTTTGCTCTCAAGCCCAGTTAAGTCTAATCTGGCTCCCTCTGATTAAAAATTAATTTTCACTTAGGCGGTGACATGTATGATTTCTCTAAATTAACTTTTCTCTTTTCCTGGGTTGTTCTTATAAAACCTCCCTCTTCAAGCCCATTTGGGTGACAAAGAGATCCTTTTCCTGGGAGCCAATTTGCCCTCAGAGGTTAGCTTCCTCTAAATCCTCCAGATTGCTCTGAGATATAATTTTCAGCTTTTGTATTTGATTATTCAAACCTAGAACTCCCACAGAGACCAGCCAGGAGATGAGCAGTGGGCGTGCTCCTCTCTTGCAAAGATCCCACAGTAAGCAAACAAGTGGGAGGCTGTGGGCCAGGCAGGGCCACTCTTGCTTTTGTTATTATCATTATTAAAACCTACCTAGGGCTTTTGTGTCAGTGGGAGGTCAGTTCTCAACACTTTTCCCCAATCCTTCAGTTTTGACTTTACTTTCTAAGTCAGCAGAAGCCCGGAAGGTTTATTTTCAAGTTTCTCTCTTACCCACGTGATCTAAGAAAGCTGCCTCCTCTAAGTCCTCCTTTGGCTTTTCTGACTCAGCCACAAGCTTGAGGTCATCTTCGGTAGAGCATTTTTGCCTGCACAAAGGCTAGAGAGAGTGCGGTCCCTCCTCAGCTCTGCTTGGTAGCTGGCATAACTTAGATCACAGCAAGTTCCTGCTGGGACCGGTCTTTGGTCTTCAGAATCATCTGATACAGCCCCTCCATTTACCAAGGTCAGGAGCTAAATCCCAGAGAGGTCAAGAGACTAGCCCAGGGTCACACAGTGAGCTGGAGGCAGAACTAAGACTCAAACATTGTTTTCTTCGCCTCCAGCTTGGCGCTCTTTCTACTCAGCCACGGGGAAAGGGTGTTACTGGCCCAGCTCTGGCTCACATCGGATGAACACAAAGCTGACCATGTTTTTCATGACCGCTGTGGTTTGCCCAGCTGATCAAGTCGAAACTGCTCTGGCCAAATCGACCATTAACTTTTGAAGTGAACAGAGTCGAAAATTACTGTCAATAATTTAGAGTGGGGCTGGCCCTGTAAGTTCTGCACATACTTAAAACCCTCCAGCTCAGCTCCCCAAGCATCTCCTCCACTGCTATTGTGCCTGTTTCATGGTGTCTCCTGGTGAGGATCATTTTTCCTCCTCCTTTGTAGATGTCTCCTGCCAGGGTTCACGTGGACATGTCTCATTCCTCAGTGTGATTAAATGGATCATTTTATTCTTTCATCACCCAGGGGACACCAGCTCCGGAAAGCACTGGAGATATGTGAAGGGAGAGTGAGACAGGAAGGCAGGCAAAGAAAATGGGGGTCATTAAATATGTGTATGTTACTGTTGTGGGAAATATAAACCAAGAGCTCAAACCAAAGATATTCAGTCGAAAGTGAAGAGAAATGGACATTTACACAAGGTGTACTCTTTCTAGGAACTCAACTGAATACCTCCCATAGATTGTTTTAGTGAACTCATATTACAACCAAGTGAGGTTGTTATATTCCATTTTCATGGAATGGAAAACTGAGGCTCTGAGACAGCTCAGAGAGCCCTGATGAAACCCCAGGGCAAGGTGCTCTCCAAACCTGTGCCCTTTCCTTTTTAAAATAAACTCATTTGAGATTGGCTTCCTCTTTATTCTACCCCTAAGCCAGTTTTTGGAGGGTACCTGGTCAGGCTATTTTATGAGTGGAGACTGAGGCCCAAATAAGCAACATGACTGTATCAGGAGTGGAGTCTGACCTGCTGCCCCTGGTGGTTGCCAGGCCTTGGCTCACCATGGCTTTCAAAGTCCTGCCTGGACAGACTCCTCCAAAGGCTGTCGGTGAGAAATGGGGGTGTCACTGTTGGGGAAATGGTGGGCAGTTCTCATCAGGAGAAGGGCGGCCATGGGTCTGATGTTCACAGTTGACCATGAACCCTGATCCAGTGCTTCTTTCTCTTGCCTTTGCAGCACGCGTTCATTCAGCATACACATCACCCTGACATCCTCCTCCTCTTGTGATTCCTTCAACCCCATGTGTTTTTTTAAAGGCTAAACAAATAATTCAGTGCTTCATGGGAGAAAAATAGACAACCATTGAGAGTGCTGTCTATAACACACCGAACCTGTTTAGAATATTAAAGTCAAATTTCAGAGCAGTGCTTTCATGAAGCAATGCTGTTCATTCAGTTTGGAGAGATGCAGAAAAACAGCAATGAAGTGACAACAGTTTGCATGTTTTCAATCTTGGTGACAAAAATCACCTATAATTGAGAGTATGAGCTTTTTTTTTTTTTTAAATTAGCGACAGCTGGAAAGACAGCTTTGAGGCAATGCTCGGGGTAATGGGAAAGCATATTTTCTTAGTGTTTTATATCCTATAAAGAATGCCAGCACTTTTAAAAATAAATTTATTTACTTCAGTTATTCGCCAGCACTTTATTTGACATTAAGTTTCCACTGTTTCTGTTTCAATTTGAACAGGGGACCCTGCTGTTACCCCTGTTACACAGGCTCAGGACAAGTCCAGCTGCTGATTGCCTAATGGTTCCGCACCATGTGACTGTTACAGAAAGCAGGAAGGACTGGGCTCTGCCCTGCGAGGAGGCACTGAGAGTTTGGCAGCACTCTGGCCCTTGAAGAAGACAAGAAAAGCAAGTGACTTACCATATTAGAGCAGGACAATGCCCTTAGGGACAACACCGACTGTGACTTCTTACAAATAGGGCAACTGAGCCCAAGATCGAACAGGTGTCTTCCTCATGGTCATACAGGGTCCTGTTCTCGGCAACCCAAGTCTCTGGACTCCCAGGCCAGGGCTCTCTCAACCACCTCCTGCTCTCCTCTCAGACACCAGCAACCAAATTCGTATTTGGGAGCACACTGCTTAGTATGCAAGCCAGCCTGACCTTTATGCTCCCAGAATCGGCAACATTTTGTGGAAACCATGGGAGGATAAGGTTCTGGATAAATAATGAAAAGAATGGCTCACTGTGGAGACAACCAGAAGCCCTGCTCAGATTGCAGAGTCCTCCTCATGTTCCAAGTCCTGAATCCCAAATACATACACAGACCACCACTCAGGCTGCCCTAAGGAAGAAGATGCAAAACCATAGACCTGTCCCTCACCACAATCTCCAAAAGAGGGCTGATTTCAGAGTATGAGCATGCATGATAAGTCACTTCAGTTGTGTCTGACTCTTTGAGACACCATGGACTGTAGCCCACCAGGCTCCTCTGTCCTGGCAAGACATTCTCCAGGCAAGAATACTGGAGTTGGTTGCCATTCCTGACCCAGGGATAGAACCTGCATCTCTTATGTCTCCTGCATTGCAGGTGGATTCTTTACCACTAGCACCATCTGGGAAGCCCTTCTAGAGTATCAGGATCTTTGTTACTCAATTCCTAGGGGGAACCAGTTCCTGGAAGATGGGCCCAGCCCAGCATTGCAAGAGGTCTTGGAATGTCCTACGAAGGCCCAGGCATGGCCTCAGGAGAACATAGCTCTCAGGACACACACGGGACAAATTCCCTCTTCTTAGCAGGGAGCCTCTTCACCCCAGGAACAGTCCTCTGAGACTTGTTCCCTACTCCCCCACAGACAGTTTCTTCCCACTTTTAGGAACCCAGATGTATGAAATCCACCACAAGAGAGTCATTTCTTTATTTTTCTTACAGGATAAGGGTAGAGGAAAGTTGTAGAAATGCAAATACCCTCCAGGGAGCCGATGTATATAGTCACACTAAAATACACTCAGGTTGCTCAGTGGTAAAGAATCTGCCTGCCAATGCAGGACACTCAGGAGACGTGAGTTTGACCCCTGGGTCGGGAAGATTCCCTGGAGGAGGAAATGGCAACCCCCTCCACTATTCTTGCCTTGGAGAATCCCATGGACAGAGGAGCCTGGCATGCTACAGTCCATGGGGTCACAGAGTTGGACATGACTAAGTGGATGAGCACATACATCCCATCTCAGAAGCTGGACTTCACAGCCTCATCCTGTTCCTTCTTTGTGCAGAGCAAAACTACCAACCTGACTGCCCCTTCCTCTGAGAATCAGACTGACTGTGTGCATGTGTCCTTCTTTATGACCTAAATGAGTAAATCCTGACTGTTTCCTATACTGGTTACCAGTCCCCCACCCCCATCCAAGGCACCTTCCCATGTTCCAGTCCCACTGATCTCTCTTAGAGCAGGAACTCCAGAGTTCTTAAGAGTCACTGGGGGCATGAATGTGTGACCCACTGTGTTCTAGAAGTGTTTCTCTGGGGACCCATTGAATGTATTGGTGGGCAGGAGGTGGTTCTCATATGGCACCATGAAGAGAGCCACCTACTGAAGAGACCAAAGGAGTCGAATGGACAACTGGCAAGTTGAGCTCCTCAGCCATCCTCAGGGCTCCCCTGGCTCTCCCCTCACCTGCCCTTGCACATGTGTCCCACAAGCCTGGGGGCATCTGGGGAGCTCTCTGGGAGGCCATCTGACTCCTTAGTCTGACTCCTTCATCCATCAGCTGATCCCCCCCATCCCTCCCCACATGTGGGATCCCCAGATAGGTGAAATGCCTGAAATGCAGGATTCTCAAGAATCCCTCATGCTTGCCGCCGGACTAAGGGACTCTCACTGTCCCCAGTAGCTTGGGGGCCACAAGGAAGTCCAACCAGGACTGGGGATGTCTGGGAAGGAGGTAAGGGCAAGGGGCACAGCTGTGAAATTGCCTGAGAAGGGCCTCTGCCTTCACTGGCCTATGACTCAGTTGGCACATGTGAGCTTAGAGCAGGAGGTAAACACTGCCTCATTTGAAATTGCCCAAACCCATCCCTGGGAAGCCTTGGTGGCTCAGCAGTGAAGAATCCACCTGCAATGCAGGAGATGTAAGAGATCGGGGTTCAAACTCTGGGTCGGGAAGATCCCCTAGAGGAGGATATGGCAACCCGCTCCAGTATTCTTGCCTGGAGAAATCCCATGGAGAGAAGAGTCTGGTGGGCTACAGCCCATGGGGTCGCAAAGAGTCGGATGTAGAGACTAAACATCAACATCAAAGGCCATCCTCACAGTGATCCAGATGGTCAGAAATGAATTAGTTCTATTTTACAGCAGAGGAAACTGAGGCTCAGGAGGAGCAAGTCATAATCCCAAGGCTGCCCAGCAAGCAAATGACAGAATCTCAGGTCTGGAGACCAGTGTTCACTGCCTTACTGCACAGAGAGAATAGACGAGGGATGAACAGAGCTCAGCAAGGGATCAAATGTTCTAAGGGAGATCCTGGGAGCGCCTGTCTCTGGAGGGACCTACTGCCACCGCTAGGACTCAGCTCATGGGCCCCCACCTCCCCAACAACACTGTTCTGAGACACCACTGCCAGCCCGAGTTCCTTCTGCAGAGGTGGGCCTGGACACCAGTGGACACTCATTCACAGAAGTACCAGTTCCCAATACCTGATCAATCAGATGGGAATAGTCAGAGTCCTGAGTCCTGGGACCTTGTTCTAAAGGGACATTCCTTCTTCCCTTGCCAATCCTTACAGTGCTGGTCCTGCAGTGGAATAGAACCTTTCGGGACACTTGGCTTGAGGGTGCTCTGCACCTGTTTATTAAAAGAGGTGGTGTTAGGAAATGGATGGCTTCCTGGGTTCAAACCCTCAGGCTCTGCTGTGTGACCTTGGGCACATTCCTTTCCCTCTCTGGGCCTGCTTCCTCATTTGTCACACCACCTTGGATTAGATGCACCCCCCCCCCCCATGTAGTATTTAATCATGTGCCTTTCTTTTAACGAATCTTATGAGTGAAGCCTTCCTGTAGGCACGGGGCTTGATGCTGGGGACTGAGAAAGAATAGGGAAGTAAGGACCAGTCCCTGCTCTAAAAAAGCTCAAATTCTCATTCTGAAACGTTTTTTTTTTGGTCACGCTTTTTCCTTCATGCTGACTTACCTTTTCAGAAAATGCCCCTGCTTCCGTTGGAGAATGGAAATTGGCAAGGAGAGAGGGAAAAGGTCCAATTTGCGCCTTTGCTATTTTAGGGGAGGCTGAAATTACGAGCCAAAGTGTAGTGATGTGCTCACTAGAGTGATCTCCGTTCCCCCAAACAGTAGAAAACCCAGGTCTTTTGCTTAAGTGGTTTGAACTCTTAGGCGTGAGGCATTATTACATAAATTCAAGCTCGCTCCTGACCCTTAGTACCCTGAGTTGCCTGAAGGGGGGAATGGCACTGCCTGCGTGTGCAGCCCGGGCGCTCGGGCCGCCGTTGCAACTGGAGCGAGGAGCGCCCGCCCGCACCACCTGTCCCCGCCGGCATTCCAGAGTAGAGGCCGAATTGGCAGCAAGCCGGCCCGGATCAGTCGCCGCCTCAGTCCGCGCGGGCCCTCCTAGGGGTGTGTCTCGCGGATTCAACTCCCAGCCGCTCCTGGACGAGCCCCTAAAGGCTTCTTCTTCTCTGGCGGGAGCCGCGCGCGCCCCTCTCTTCGCGCTACTGCTCCGAGGCCGCCGCAGGCGGATGCACAACCTCAGGAGACGCTGGGACCTGGGCTCCCTCTGCCGGGCCCTGCTCACCCGGGGCCTGGCCGCCCTGGGCCACTCTCTGAAGCACGTGCTCGGCGCGATATTCTCCAAGATTTTCGGTCCCCTAGCCAGGTACGTTTTAGGCGAAAGCGGGACTCGCGCTTCCGGGCCAGGGCGCGCGGGAGCGGTGCGGGAAAGGAAAGCAACCGCGAGGAGAGGAAAGGGCGCAAAGTTCCGGCTGGCCCGCGGCGGCCGGGCTCGCGGCTCTGGAGGGGAGCGGCGTGCGTTTGGCTACGCTGCGGCTCCTTCCCCGCGCTTCCGCGGGCACCCTTAGCGCAGCGTCTCAGCTAGCAAGTCGGGTTGCTCGCGGACCCCATTCCCCCAGGGGAACTCCGAACGCCGGGCTCTGAGCTCCCTCGAGGCGGCCCCCAAGGTGGGCAACCCGGTGCGGGCAAGAGCAGGGCTTCGGAGGCGCACGGTGAAGGAGCCCGAGATTGGGCAGGCGAGGAGGTGGCGGCGTGCGCGCCAAAGGGACTGGGGGCAGAAGCCCCGGGGAGAGTCCGGTGGGCGAAGCGGGATGGGGATGGGAACCACGGAGCCACCGAGAGTGGAACGAGATGAGCGGAGGCTCGGACCCGTGGTATGAGTTGGGGAGTGGGGCAACCGGGGCAGGCGGGGTCCCACTGGTACGAAACCCCGCGAAGCCTCTCCAGAGAGCTCCGGTGCGGGGAGAGGGCAGGCGGCCAGCGGTAAGGAGTCGATGGGGTGGGGGGGAGGAGGGGTGTGCGGCAGAAGCCACAGCGCTGAGCCTGCCGGGAAGGAAGGAAGCGGGGAAGGGCGCCGCCGCCGCCGCCGCCGCCGCCGCCGCCGCCGCCGCCGCCGCGGTGGAGTACTCGGTGCCGAAGGGAGGGGGAAAGGGGAGCAACCGCGGCGCCAGGGGAGGGGGCGGTGCGGGCGCGCGGCGAGCGCGGGCTGAGCTGCGGGATTGACGTAAGGAGCTTGGGTTTCCCCCAGCGTCGGGAACATGGATGAGAAATCCAACAAGCTGCTGCTGGCTTTGGTGATGCTCTTCCTATTTGCGGTGATCGTCCTCCAATACGTGTGCCCCGGCACAGAATGCCAGCTCCTCCGTCTGCAGGCGTTCAGCTCCCCGCTGCCGGACCCGTACCGCTCGGAGGATGAGAGCTCCGCCAGGTTCGTGCCCCGTTACAATTTCAGCCGCGGCGACCTTCTGCGCAAGGTAGACTTCGACATCAAGGGCGATGACCTGATCGTGTTCCTGCACATCCAAAAGACCGGAGGCACCACTTTCGGCCGCCACCTGGTGCGCAACATCCAGCTGGAGCAGCCGTGTGAGTGCCGCGTGGGTCAGAAGAAATGCACTTGCCATCGGCCTGGTAAGCGGGAGACCTGGCTCTTCTCCAGGTTCTCCACGGGCTGGAGCTGCGGACTGCACGCCGACTGGACCGAGCTCACCAGCTGCGTGCCCGCCGTGGTGGACGGCAAGCGCGATGCCAGGCTGAGACCATCCAGGTGAGTGCGCGCCCGCGGCCGATCAGGGCCCCCCGAGCCGAGTGGGGCGCTGACCCGGCAGAGGATCGGAAGGCGCGGCCGATTGGTGCGGGTGACCCAGGGAGCACCTCGGCGTCCCTGCAGTGGCGCCCGAGCTGGGCTGGGCAGGCGCCTGGCGCCCTGGCGCGTGGGAGCACGGCGCTGTGGCGGCCGCAGGAAGCTTGTCTATTCCTACCCGGGACGGCTCCTATGTCTGCACACGGGTTGGCCTGGTTGGCGGCTCAGAGTGCGCGGGGGGAAGCGGCTGGGAGGCCCGGGACGAGCCCCCCTCCCGCCACCCCCTACCCCCGGCAGCCGCCGGGACAGGGTACAGAATGTAGATTCCTCACTGGAGCGCCGGAAAGAGCCGCGCTCTCCGTGTAGCGTGCCTGAGTCCCTCCAGCCTCTCTCTTTTCTCCGCGCCCAGGTTCCCAAGCTGCCTTTCTCTTCTTTGACGATCCCGCATTCTTCCCCCTCCTCCCCGGCCTTTCCCTTCGCTTCGTCTATTCACCTCTCTTTCTCTTGCTTGGGATCTTGTCAGCTCCTAGCCGCTTGCTCTTTCCTTCTCCCTCCGTTTTCCTTTCTCACTTTGCTTCCCGTCCTTTCTTTAACCTTTTCTGTGTGTGTGTGTTTTTCCCTCTTCCTTCCATACTTTTGTCGCCTCGCTCCTCCTTTCTTTCCGCTGGCTCTACTCTCTTTGGGCGAATAAATGTCCCTCTGTGGCTGTTTGTGGACACCCAGTACCCAGCTTGCGCCCCTGGTTACTGGCTTCACGCGGGGCATCCCCTGCGCTTTGCGAGTGTAAGGGCCATCTCGCGGGCTGAAGGGCGGGTTGGGACGCTGCTGCGGATCCCGTGTGGGGCTCAGTCTTGAGAAACCTCTCCTGATTTACAAATTCGTGAGCCCTAGAGCAGGGCGCTGCCAGTCCACTTGCTGGGAACCTATGGCTGATGCTGAAAGAGCTGTTTTATGAAAAGCCAGTCACTTTTGAAGCGAGGGCATTTTCCTCCAGCCAGCTGCAATGCCTGGTTGCTGGAGGTCAGGGAATGTCATAAAGTGGGGAGTAGGAAGGACTCTTTGGGGTGCAGTTGCCCCAGTCAGGGCTCCCATTCTGCTGCTCTCTATAAAACAGAGAGGGCTGCTGCAGGGGATGCCGGGAATGGATAAGGTGAGTTTAGTTGACATGGCCATGCTCTCTGTCTCTCCACTGAGCTGACCACAGGAGATTGCTGCTGCTACAGAGGCTGCTTCCCTGGACAGATTCCCCATTCCCTTCTCATGGTGAGGGCTGCTCTGCTCCAGACATTATCACCTTTTGTTGGTACCTCTCGGAATGCGACAGCCAATGTGGGTTTTTCTGTCCAGCCCCAGACGAATAGAGCCCTCCAACTTTCTGGTCATCATTGAGATTTAGGGGAAACCTCACCCGCTACTCACTTTCCCATCCGTCAGTTTACAGTGTCCTTTCTGAATGCTGGAATTCTGGGAGAATCTGTTGAACTTCCATTTCCCTTCCAGCACTAACCTCCTCTGTTCCCAACCTCCTAAGAGAACCTTGACCCTAGGAAGGCTGCCACCTCAATCCACTGTGGGAATTGTGTAAGCCATTGTCACCACAAGACTTTAGGGTTTAAGATGTTCACAAACAGTTTGGCAATATTGAAAATAATTCCTCTTGCTAATGGAGCCTGTAGGTGTAGTGAAAGGTGCTGATATAAAAAAAAAAACTCTTGAGGGCAAAAATCGAATTCCACAGCCATGGCTGTGGCAGAGGAGGAAAAAACGAAGTCTTGGCTACTATGGCCCGGCCCTCTCTGGAGTTCCACAATGCACATGTGCCTTTTAAAATCCCTTTGGACAGGTAGTGTGACATAGTGTGTAAACACACATTATTGTCATTGTGATCTTGTGTATTTGATGGCCACTGTCCTCTGGCAGATTCCTTCAGAAAATTTCCATAGGATAACGAGGACCCCTCAAAGGGGAGGGCTTAGCCTCTTGGACAGTCCCCAGTGGAAGCAAAATTATTTGACATGAAATACGATTTCCTTGGTCATCAAAAGGGTGATACCACAGTGCCATCTAGTCTAATAAAGGAAGAATCACTTTCTAAAGAGTCGGAGTTACTTGGATCTTCTGATATTCACCAAAATGAAGTAAAATTTGCTAGAGAAACATGTGGCTACCCCAAGGCACTTTATTTCCTTAATTCCTACCCACCTCCAGAAATCGTCATCTTAAAGAGTAGTCATAGCCGGAGGGTTCCAGAATTTCCCAGGATGCTGACTGCTTACAGGACCAGTTCTGTGAATTCTGATAATCTGTGTGAGAGAAGGTGTACACAAGCGTGTGACACTGAGAGTGTGTGTGTATGTTGCAAATTTAGAGACAGAAACATCTGTGCTGGTTGTGATGCATGAGGCCGAGGAGCTGGTCTCATGAGACAGAAAGTCAGCCGCGGGGAGTTCCTGTGTGGAACAGCCTTCCGTGCCAGCTGCTGGTGGGCTCTGTGGTCCACTGAGCTGAGCAGAACAGCAGCTCCGTCTGTTTGGCCTGGGAGTTCTGACGCCTGGGCCTCAGTTCCAGGTTAGCCGTGAACCAGCTGCATGACCTTGGACCCGAGCCTGTCCCAGCCTTATCTGTGTGGTTAGTGCATTCTGGTTCCTGGTGAGCTTTGCCATCCCTTATCTCTGCTATGTCTCTGTAAAGTTGCACTGTCGGTAGCAAGAAGGCAGAGTGGGCAGAAGTCTCCCTATTTATCAGATGAGACAGAAGCCCAAAGTGGTTGAAGGACTTTCTCAAGGTCATTGGACTCTTTAGTGACACAGCAAGGATCTTGCTCCAGCCTGGGCTGATTCCACAGCCCTTGCTCTGTCGACGGCAACTCCATGAGCAAGGTTTTTTTTTTGCAAAAGCACAGTGAGGTATTTCATGTGAGTCATTACCACAAAGTGAACACTCCATGGATGCTCACTGGTGTTATTATCACCTACATTATCGCCGTTTCCAGTCGTTTTTACACATGTGTTTGAATGAGTGATTGGACCAGGGTTGCCGCAGTCATTGAGAGAGAAATAGAATTCTACCTCCCTGAAGCTTTATGCTCACCAGGAGAAGGTCTGGTGGCTGGTTGGCAAAGGGGCGTCTCATTGCCAAGGCAGGAATCACTGCAAAGCTGAGCAGAGTGGGAATACACTGGGGGCCTGGTGAATAAGTGTCAGGAGGAACCATCAGTGGCGACAAGGGACACCTTCTGACTCACTACATCTGTCCATGGTGGGGGGGGAGGCCGGCATGAGAGGCCACGGAGGCTGCAAGCCAAGACATGAATTGTGCTCCCACTGCTACATTCTAGAAGTGCTCGGGTGATATATAACTGCTGAGTGCAAACGGCTGCCATCACGCTGCCTGGAGAGGACAAAGAGAGAGTGCTTGGCTGGCAAAAGGCACCAGTTTCTTAAGAACCGTATTTGTTTTTTTTTTTTAAAAAAACCTAGAAATTGCATTTCATGCCTCTGTGTGCGAATATGTTGTTTAGGGGCCAGAGCGAAATCCTGCTCATTCGAGAATTCCCAAGACTGTTTTTGAAAATGTATCAAAACATGGTTGCTGATCAGTTCTTCTGACTCCCAGATCCTGCAGGCTTTTTCTCAGGCCAAATTCCCTCTGTTTGTAGCCAACTCTAGTGCATCCTGAGTCTGTGGGAGGACCTCAGAACTGGGCATTGAGAAACTGCACCAGGCTCATTCTTCCCCCGGGCACTGTGCTGGCTGGCACACTAGGGTGGCAGTTGGTGGCGGGAGAAGATCAGCTTCCTCAGCTACCCAAGTCAGAGAATCTGATCATCATATTCATGGTGCATCTTAGACATTTAGCATCTTTACATTTTGCAGCAGTCATAGGGGAAGAGTAATTAATTTTCACCTAGAATCCACTAGGTTATCACTTACAGGAAATCCACTAGGTTATCACTTACAGGAAATATGGCATTTCTATGGAGCATAGCTTTCTCTCTCTTTTGTCTTCTTTGTGGTCACTCCTTTTTAATACTTGTAGTAAAGGCTTCCTTTTCTTTTCCTTTTGTTTAAAGGTGGCTTTATTTTTGGCTGTGTGGCTTCTGAGATCTTAGTTCCCTAGCCAGGGATCGAACCCAGGCTTTGTCAGTGAAAGCACCAAGTCCTAACCACTGGAGTGCCAGGGAATTCCCAAGGTGGCTCTATTTTGACACAGCCATGTCTTGGTAGGAAGTCCATAGTGCATGAGCCTGCTCATGGCTCAGGTGCCCATGTTCCACTCCTTCCCTCATGCAGTGAAGCAGGACGACAAGACTGGCATGTGGTACAGGGTGAGGCAGCCAGTGAATGGATCAGTTTAGGCAGTGGTACGGTCCTTCTGGTCCCTCAAGCTGTAGGCCACTGGATTCTCACAGGCGCAGCTTCAATTAGCCAAGGATGCTAAGAGCTGTTATTGCCTCCTGCCCTGCACACGTGTATCTCCCAGGAGAGGGGGAGAAATTCACCATGATAAATTAACATCTTTGCCCGGATGGCAAATATGTTGCTGGCATCCCAGACAAGCTCAAAGTTCTCAAGGTGGTATAAAAAGCTATTTGGAATTAGATTTTCTTAATAGTAATTTTAGACTAGTGCTGTTACGTGGCAATAAGAATGTTAGAGCTTGTCTTTTCTAGATATCTGTCATCAACTTAAGTAGTATGAGATGACATTAAAGAATAGTCACCTCTTCTATCTGTCATTCGTGAAATGAAATTTTGCGAAGCTGCCCATTATATTCCAGGAGAGATGTGTCATCTTTACTCTCACAGAACTTACAGTAGAACGGAATAATTTGGTGTTTTAGATATTTAATAAAGAAGATGGGTTTTGTTTGAAAATGATTTGAATATCAATAATGTCTTTAAAATGTCATACCTTTATTGGAATACATTTTAAAAATAGAGAAAAGTTCATCTGTTTAGGTAACAGTTTAGGTCTAATCAGCAAACTTTGTGGAGTAAGTATTATGACCTCTGCCTAGTGCTGGCAGTTGGAGGAGATTAGAGCCCAGACAAATCCCCAAAAGCCGAGGTCACCATCTTCAGCCTCAAGTTCATGATGGTAAAAGTGCAGAACTATGTAGTATAGACAGGTGGGGAGTGGGGAGGAACCAGTGATTTGGCAGGTCCACCCCCCCCCCTCTGTAAAATGGGAGACTTAAACAGGTTGCTTTCTAAGGCCCTTTTCTTTCTAAAGGATGAGGAGCAGGCCAGAAAAAGGAGAGATCTGTTTGGAAAGGCTTCTGGGAATAGGTGGCTTGTTCTTAGGAAGAAACTGGCTTCTCAGGAGACACGGGTTTCATCCCTGGGTGGGGAAGATCCCCTGGAGGAGGAAACGGCAGCCCACTCCAGTATTCTTGCCTGGGAAATGCCATGGACAGAGGAGCCTGGTAGGCTACGGTTCATGGGGCCCAAAGAGTCAGACATGACTTCGGGACTAAACAATGAGCAAACAACAAAATTTAGAAGGAAGGAGGCACTGTGGGTGGATGTGGCATCCTCATGGCACAAGTCCCTGAGAAGGTTCGGGCCTGGGGGAGGGTTAGGGAGCCTCCTTGTAGAGGTCCTGTAATGGCAACCAGAAGGTTGAACCCCAGAGGTATGAGAAACTCTCGCATGGCAGGAATGTAAGAAGCACAAAAGTAAATGAAGGCTATAGTCAAGTTAAAGGTATAGCTCTGATTTCCAGTCTGGAGTCAAGATGGTACCACTGACAAAACAGAGAGGTTGAAAAGGGGGTCTAATGAGAGCTGGGAGGGTACTGAGAGCTGTGACCAGTCTAACTTGCTTAGGTTTCTACTGGCCAAAGCTTGCAAAGAAGTGAGAACCAGAGTTCTAAACAGGTTAGGGCTTAGTTGTATACGTAGGAGTCTGTGAACCCAGTTAATCTGAATTCACAGTTGGCAGTATTATTTAAATGATCACTGCAGTTTTCATGTGGGAATCTTAGCCAAGGAAGAGACTATTTGAATAGAGGAAAATATCGACAGTTATGATTACATAAAAATGAGAAATGTTTATCTGTCCAAAAATAAATGAAAAGGCATGTGTCAAACTGATGAAAATATGCACAACAAATAAAACAGACAAAAGGCTGACATCTTTCCTGGAAAAAGAACTCCAGCGAATTGAGCAGAAAAACAAAGGCTATGACCAGAAAACTTGCAACATGGAACCAAAGCTAGTTTACAGAAAGGAGAAAGATTAGTTTTTAGTTTCTAAACTAAGGAAAAAAGTTTAGTTTCACTGGTACTAAAGAAATGCAGATTTCAATTGTATGTAGGAAAAGCTTTTTGCTTCTCTAATTAATTTCTCAGATTGAAAAAAACAACTTGGTATATATCACCACTGCCGCCAAACAAAAAAAGGATAGTAGTCAGTGTTGACAAAGGTGTGGTAAATACCATCATTCATATACATTGTTGATGGAAATGTAAATTGAAATGATTCTTTTGGAAATAAAATAGATAAACAGAGAACATTGACAGTATTTCTTTGACCCACAATTTGCTGTCTGGCATTTTACTGAAAAACAGTCCTGTACATGTCTTTTTATCATTCACTCATTTATTTATTCATTTATTTACAAATATTTATTGAATATCTCATCAATATGCTATGTGCTGGAGGCAGTGTGAGGAACCAGGTAGACATGGTCCCTGGCTTCATAGAGTGGGAAAGGTAGACAGGAAACAAATAATTCATTACTGAAAATTGTGAGAAGTGCCATGAGGAAAAAGCAGAGGGTGACACGACAATGGCATCCTAGGAGGCTCCCATTATCTGTAAGTTACTTGGAGTTATTTTTAAGTGTAGCAAATTGGAAAAATCTGATCAACGTATAGGTGAATGGTTCAAGAAATCTCAGTACATCCACTTGAGGGATTATTTCAAAACCATTTAAACGTCCTTTTTAGAGTATGGAAAATTGGTAGTGATTTAATGCTAAGGGGAAAAGAGATAGACAGTTATGGGCCCAGTTTGACAACAATTATGTGAGAGAGCAAAGGGGCGGGGGTGGAAGGAGAGAGGCAAATCATCTTTCCATCCCTCTCAAATCTAAGCATAAAAGGCAAAGAATGGAAGAAAAATACCAAAATATCAATAGTTCAATTAGTGACTTATTTTCTTTCTCTGTTTCTTTGAAGGATTTTAATTTTCTTTACAAGTATGCATTGCTTTCATAATAAAAATAAATATTAACAGTTTTTAAAATGATGCTTAATTATGGCTTTGATAAATTACACATGTCTGCTTTTTGGTTTCTAAAGACTATTGGCTGGTTATTTCATTAGCCTCTTGATATTCTGGGAGTCCTTAATGAGGAAAGCAGCCTTGGCTAAATAAACTCTGAGACTGAAAGGCAGAGGTGATAAGTCAGACATCGATTGTTGATTTTTCTGATGATTGGCTGTTGTCACATTCCAAAGAATCCATGGAACTCTTACACTAGTACAGTACAGAGATATTTGAGTGGATTGCCATTGCTTGTTCTCTGTTTAAAATTAAATGAAACAGGAAATTAATAATGGCACACAGAAATAAAAGGCTTACTTTCTTCAGCCAGAGCCACCCAAGATAGCCTGGACTTTGAATACTCATGAGCCTCTTTTCAAGTGAGCTGATACAAGAGCTAATGGTCTGATTAGAAGAGCACAGTCTTGGGGTTGGAGAAGGATTGTAGGTTCTAAACGTCCATGACTGAGGGGTTAGATCAGTTAGTGCACATGCTGCCCTCATCCAGGAGAGAAGTGGAGTCCAGTCTGCTGCAGCAGCCTCCCCCTGGAGCAGTTTCACTTCATAAGAGCATTGCCCCTGGTTAACTGTAAATTAAGTCGACTAGATGGCACCCCACTGCAGTACCCTTGCCTGGAAAACCCATGGATGGAGGAGCCTGGTGGGCTGCCGTCCATGGGGTCGTTAAGAGTCGGACACGACTGAGCGACTTCACTTTCACTTTTCACTTTCATGCATTGGAGAAGGAAATGGCAACCCACTCCAGTGTTCTTGCCTGGAGAATCCCAGGGACGGTGGAGCCTGGTAGGCTGCCGTCTATGGGGTCGCACAGAGTCGGACACGACTGAAGCGACTTAGCAGCAGCAGCAGTAGCAGCAGACCAGGGGTTGCCAACTTCTTTGGCACTAGGGACCGGTTTCACGAAAGCCAATTTTCTCCTGGACTGGGGATGGTGTGGGGATGATTCAAGTGCATTACATTTATTGTGCACTTTATTTCTATTATTATTTTATCAGCTCCTCCTCAAATCATCAGGCACTTGATCCCAGAGGTTGGGGACCCCTGGACTAGAACACTGCATTCCTCAACTGCTCTGGGTATCAGAGGGGCCACTAAATACAGTGAGGTTCAGAATCTTATTGTTGAAACTCCACAAAGACTACATTCTAGGGACAAGCTATTTTAACAGTGTAAAGAACGTGTTTTGCAGTTGGGAAGCTAATATCAACATTCTGTGCCAAATAAGATGAGATATTTAGTCACTGAGATTAGGGGGGGAAAAAAGGTATAGATGGGAATATTTGGTCTTCCATTAAACTGTAATGAAGAATCCAATTAATGGTATATGTCTCCTAATACAATGTCATTGTAAGCTTAGAGAAATATTTGTCCAAACTTTTAGTAAAATATTTATTGGCAGAAAAGCTTTCCTTAGGTATTGGACTTCACAGATTATTCAGTTGGTCTTATTGCATCCCATTTGTTATTTCTGCCATTTTGCCTCTAAGAACAGTGTTGAAGACTTTGACACATTTCAGAGCATTACACTAAATAAATCTGTCTTGCACATTCCACTGTGCTTTTTCTGGAATATTATAAATATTCAAATATAGGCACACATGCAAATTCAAAATAAAATTAAATAATGCAAATTCGGCATAAATTCCATATTTATAACTTAGCAATAGTTTTGAATTTGTTATCCTATGTTATAAATGTATCAAATATGAGCTCATGGGAATTACCAATAAATAAATTTTTCTGATTAAACTGTGGGTTCTTTCTTAATCACAATTTAAGCTTCAATTCTGATATATATTGTAAGAGAATAATTTGCACTTCATTTACTCTGAATTGTCAAGAATCATGTTCTTTCTCCATGTAAATGTCTGCAAAGAGGGCTTCTTATTCAGTTTGATTGGTTTTTGAATTTTACCAGTGGAGATGCCCTAGTGAGCCTAAGAGAATTGGTTTGTTTCTGTGAAGAGTATAGTTCTAATGAATCACTTCCATGCACATTTCTGAAGGAACAGAGCAACTGAAAGTGTGCAATGCATTGGTTTACATCAAATGGATCAGGCTTGTGTGCACTGTTCCTTGCATTAATTGACCTTTCCCCATAACTGTATAGTATCGGCTCAGATTCACTCATGGAGATCATTGGACTTTTGGTAACTTCTTACAAGAGAGTGAATGCAAGCAGAGTGTTTAGAAATTGACTAGAGTTAGTTACCAGGTTACAGCTAGGATACAAGAAGGTACTTTTTTAAAAGTCCTTTTGATCTTGGCAGCCAACTCCTCAGTTACTACAATAAATAGAAGTTGATTAAACTCACCAGTTAAAAGGCATAGATCATTTCAACTGATGAAAGTACAAAATCTAGCTATATTCTGTGTATGAGAGACAAAGCTAAAACATTAGGATACTGATAGGATTGGAATAGATATCCTATGCAAATACTAACCAGAGGGGAGCTGATGTAGCTAAATTAACTAAGGCAAAACCTTTTGGGGGGATAAAGAGGATCACTGGATAATGATAAAATGTTCAGTTGTTCAGATAATAATTCTAGACCTGTAGCACTTAATACCATAGTTTTGAAATATGTAAAGTGAAAATGGATAGAGCTATTAGGAGAAACTGTAAAATCTACTAACCTCTTTCAGAAAATGCAAAATGAAATGAACAAAAAATGAGTAAGGATACACAGGATTTGAGCAACATGCTTAACAAACTCATTGTAGGAGACAAGCATTCAATTAGAAAAATACACTTTTTTCTCAAACACGTACAGAACATTTTTGAAAACAGACCACATACTAACCCATAAAGTTGGCCTGGAAAAGCTCCAGTAGGTAAATAACTTACAGCGCATTCTATCTGACTATGTGGTACTTAGGAAGGAACAAGAGATCAGGCCATACCTGAGTGCATGGGAAGGAGTATTAATAGTGTGATGTATTTGGAAATGGGCTTCCCTTGTGGCTCAGCTGATAAAGAATCTGCCTGCAATGTGGGAGACCTGGGTTCGATCCCTGAGTTGGGAAGATCCCCTGGAAAAGGGAAAGGCTACCCACTCCAGTATTCTGGCCTGGAGAATTCCATGGACTGTAAAGTCCATGGGGTCACAAAGAGTCAGACATGATTGAGCAACTTTCACTTATTGTCAGTCTTTCACTGACCACATCAAGCTTCTTAATTCACATGCAAGAGTGAAGAACTCCATGTTAGCATCTATATAATGTATATCAAAGATTCAGCACCTATCATATGATATGTACTAAAGAATTATGGCTATGATTATTACTCATGGGTTTCCCTGGTAATTCAACTGGTAAAGAATCCGCCTGCGGTGTAGGAAACCGGTTCAGTTCTTGAGCCGGGAAGATCCACCGGAGAAGGGATAGGCTACCCACTCCAGTATTCTGGCCTGGAGAATTCCATGGACCGTATATATATATAGAGTCCATGAAGTCGCAAAGAGTCAGACATGACTCAGCGACTTTCACTTATTACTCATGTTTTGTTATCTTTACCCACGTGGGGAACCCATGTGGAGTCCTCTTCAGAGGGCTCTACAAATATTTGCATTTGACAGATTATGTAACAGTAATGGAAGAACTTGTCCTTTATGAAAACAATCTCCTTTATGTAAAAAATACTCAGACACATTTCTCCAAAGTTCTTTTGGGTGAACATTCACAAGGCCCTTTCACACAAACATGCAGATAGCCAACACACTCATAAATATACGCCAAATCAAACTTTAGAAAAATCATATCTAAACTATATATATGCACACACATACACAGTATTTGTAGCATCTGCATTAGACATACTATCTGTACTACAGTTTGCAAACTTTGGGTCAAATCTTGTCTCCACCCATTTTTGTAAGTAAAGTTTTATTGGAATACAACTGAAGAAAAAGTGGAAAACTTCAAGACTCAGGCAAAGAGAAGTGCTGTAAACTGATGGTTTGACCCAGGTAGCTAGGCCTGACTTTCTGTGAAGATGTATTAGTGTTTTGGGCTAGCTACTGAGCCAAGCCCTATGCCAAAGGCATAACATATATTTTTCTCATTTAATCCTCAAAACAACCCTCTGACATAGGTGTGTAAAAAACCCATTTGAAGACAAGAAAACAGGTAATTGGGTGAGATGTATAACCTGCCTAAATTTACATCCTGGTCAGTATTGGAGTTGGCATTTAAAACCAGCTGAGACACATAGCCTGTCTGATATGTTTTAATGTTCATTAAATTCTCAGACAAACCTCAAAAAGCCCTTGCCATCCTTTTTTATTTATTCTTTTTATTGATGTATAGTTGATTGCTTGGAAAATCCCATGGACGGAGGAGCCTGGTAGGCTGCAGTCCATGGGGTCGCTAGGAGTCGGATACGACTGAGCGACTTCACTTTCACTTTTCACTTTCATGCACTGGAGAAGGAAATGGCAACCCACTCCAGTGTTCTTGCCTGGAGAATCCCAGGGACGGGGGAGCCTGGTGGGCTGCCATCTCTGGGGTCGCACAGAGTTGGACACGACTGAAGCGACTTTGCAGCAGTTGATTTACAATATGTTAGTTTCTGGTGTACAACAAAGTGATTCAGTTATACATATATATGTTAAGTATATATAACATATATACATGTGTAATATAATATATATATACATGTATGATATATAGCATATATATATTCTTTTTCAGATTCTTTTCGATTATAGTTTATGGTAAGACATTGAATATAGTTCCCTGTGCTGTATAGTAGGTCCTTGTTGTTTATCTATTTTATATATAGTAGTGTGTGTCTTGGAGAAGGCAATGGCACCCCACTCCAGTACTCTTGCCTGGAAAATCCCATGGATGGAGGAGCCTGGTCGGCTGCAGTCCGTGGGGTTGCTAAGAGTCGGACACAACTGAGCGACTTCACTTTCACTTTTCACTTTCATGCATTGGAGAAGGAAATGGCAACCCACTCCAGTGTTCTTGCTTGGAGAATCCCAGGGACGGGGGAGCCTGGTGGGCTGCCGTCTATGGGGTCGCACAGAGTCGGACACGACTGAAGCGACTTAGCAGCAGCAGCAGTGTGTGTCTGTTCATATCTAAACTCCTAATTCACCCCTCACCCATTTCCCCTTTGGCAACCATAAATTTGTTTTCTCTGTTTACAAGTCTGTTTAGTTCTTGTAAATAAGTTCATTTGTATTATTTTTTTAAGGTTCCACATATAAGTGCTATCATATGATTTTGTCTTTGACTTACTTCACTTAGTATGATAACCTCTAGGTCCATCCATGCTGCTGCAAATGGCATTGTTTCATTATTTTTTATGGCTGAGTAGTATTATACTCAAAGAAGGCAATGGCAGCCCACTCCAGCACTCTTGCCTGGAAAATCCCATGGACGGAGGAGCCTGGTGTGCTGCAGTCCATGGGGTCACTAGGAGTTGGACACGACTGAACAACTTCACTTTCACTTTCATGCATTGGAGAAGGAAATGGCAGCCCACTCGAGTGTTTTTGCCTGGAGAATCCCAGGGACGGGGGAGCCTGGTGGGCTGCCATCTCTGGGGTCACACAGAGTCAGACACGACTGAAGTGACTTAGCAGCACCAGCAGTATTACACTATATATATAGCACATCTTTATCCATTCATCTGTTGATAGACATTTAGATTGCTTCCTTGTCTTGGCTGTTGTGAATAGTGCTGCTATGAACATAGGGGTGCATGTGTCTTTTCAAATTAGAGTTTTCTCTGGATATATGCCCAGGAGTGGGATTGCAGAATTGTATGATAACTCTTTAAGTTTTTTAAAGAGCCTCCCTACTGTTCTCTGTAGGGCTTCCTTGGTGGCTCAGTGGTAAACAATCTGCTTGCAGTGCAGGAGATGGAGGAGACACGGGTTCGATCCCTGGGTCAGGAAGATCCCCTGGAAGAGGGCATGGCAACCCATTCCAGTATTCTTGCTGGAAAAATCTGGTGACAGAGGAGCCTGGTGGGCTACAGGCAATCGGGTTCCAAATAGTTGGACATGACTGAGCACACACTTTTCTCCATAGTAAAAGCCTGTACCCTCTTTTTTGGCTATGTGTCTATACAAAATAAGTGGAATGGAGACCTGAGGTGACTATCTGCAAATAACAGGTTCCAACATGTTAAGGCACCTTTAACAATGTTTAATAAAATCACTCTCTAAAGGTAAATTTTGCAGCTCTTCTTTTCCCCTTTTAAATAAGGATTTAGATATCCAAGATATTGTAAATGCTTTCAACAATGATTTACACAAAAGAATTATGTTTTTTTTTTTTTTTGGTGGGGGGGAAGGATTTAGGTTAGAGGAAAGATTTTTTTTCTATATAAGGAAAATGAAGACCTTAATGTATTTTAAATTATGCTCCATGTGGACTTAAATTATGGTGCATCCACTTCACAAGATTTGTAAGAGGCCAGGGCATTTTACTTCTTGAATGTTGACAGTTGCCTCATTAGCCATGTCAGTTGCACTGCTCTGTCCATGGCCTGTTTCTATGAATGACCATTGGGTTTTTTTGCTCATTTTGGTCTGAGTAGACACAGCCCTTGGAGAGTAGTGTGAATGAGCTCAGCCAGGGCAGCTCATACGATCTTGGATCATGAGGAGCCAGTGAAATAAAGCTTTTTCTCAACTTCAAGTGAGGGGTCCCAGAGAAAATGAATCCTGAAACTAGCACTTATCCCAGGGGCTCATCATGTAGATGCTAACAGTGTGTTGTATTACTGAAATAACCAAGTGAGTGTAGTACTTCCCATAGGAGTGACCGTTCTCTCTCCTCTGGAGGAGGCAGCTTTAGAAAAGAGCCATTTGAGAGAATATGCAAATGAGCCTGGGCCTGCCAGGCTGGCAGACAGTGCAGGCAGCAAAGAAATTAGGTTGAAGGCTTGGAAGGATGGTAAAAAGATGCCCAGTACAACCGGAGGAGAGTTTGACCTTGGGATGATGGCCAACTCAGCAGAAGCCTCACGGCTGAGACTTTGCTATGTAGAAGATGAACTGGCACAACATCTTGAAGGTTGAAAAACCGTTTGAGCCGATTTGTCATGTACACTAGAGGCAAACATATTTATTATTTCTGTGATTGGTTTTGCTGAAAGTGATACACTGAGTGTAATACACCAACTAAAACTTGTTAAAAAGTGAAAAAAGTGAAAGTGTTAGTTGCTCAGTCGTGTCCCTCTTTGTGCCCCTATGGATTGTAGCCTGCCAGGTTCCTCTGTCCATGAAATTCTCCAGGAAAGAATAACTGGAGTGGGTACTTCTACAGGAGATCTTCCCTACCCAGGGGTCGAACTCCTGTCTGCCGTGTCTCCTGCATTGCAGGTGGATGCTTTACCATCTGAGCCACCAGGGAAGCCCTAAATTAATGAAAGCCATGCTGAAATGAAGCTTATTGGGGTGAATGATGTAGGCTGTTTATGAAAAACTTCTTCAATGGACATGAATCTGAGCAAACTCCAGGAGGTAGTGGAGGACAGAAGAGCCTGGCGTGCTGTGGTCCATGGGGTCTCAGAGTCGGACACAACTTAGCGACTGAACAACTTCTTCAATAAAAATTTTAATGGACCTGTAGAAATCATTTTATGCATAAACTCACTGTAAGATTAATGAAAGATAATTAGACAAATAGAATACAGAGCTGAAGATGGGTATTAAAAAATACTTTGCATTACTGGACAAAAAGGTCTCTGTGTATGTCCCCTTTTAGTTGAGGATCCTTACTTTGCACCTCTACTCTCAATTTGTTCTTTGTGACTTGGAAGCAAAGCGAAAGAAAAAATGGTATCATTTTAGCATTAGTATAGCATTTTACAATCTGGCAGCTTTTGTATTTATTGCCATATGGATGTACATTAAATCTGCATCTCCCTCTCATTTATATGTTTATGAAGTTATAAAGATATATACATGTGCACACAAAATAATTAAGCAAGTGATATGTGTTTGACAATGTTTGGTGACTTAATGCCAATTAGAGAGTTTTTTTTTTTTTTTAAAAAAGCACCTTGCTTTTCTAATCCAATTGCTTGCATGCTTTTTTGGTTTATGCATTTAAGGATAAAATCCACTTAAAATACCACAATTTTCATACATGCAGCTTTCAGTGGGACTTCTATTTATTCCAGATGGCCTTGAAAAATTATTATTGAGAGGTTTAGAAACCTAGATGTCACAAGATCCATCAGAATGAGACTAAAATCACACTTTTTGGTTTCCAACTGTTTTTCCTATTCAGGGATGGGGTATATTTTTGACTTGGGAGGAGTTGAAGGGGTATGACTTGGCTAGACCATTGAATGCAGCCAAATTAGCTCAGCTTATTTCTCAGGGAGGGAGTCCTGTACTGCAGGCACCTTGCCCAACTCTGTTGGAGGGAAGCAGCTCATCATGTTCCAGAGTTCAGCTGAATGCTCTGTTAAAGGCTGCATATAGGATTTGTGTGTATGGAAGTGAGCAGTTACACTGACAATCTCTCTCCTTTGAAAAAGTATGGTTGGATTGGAATGAACAAGATTGTGATGCTCTTCATTGAATGTCATATTTGTTTTTCTTTTAAACCATAGTGATGAAACCATTATTCATTGTAGCAAGGTTCTGGTTCCAGTATCAGAGAACTGGGTGTGGGGGTCTCGGTTGTGACCTTTGGCTGGGAACATCTCTGCTGCTGCTGCTAAGTTGTTTCAGTCATGTCTGACTCTGTGCGACCCCATAGACGGCAGCCCACCAGGCTCCCCCGTCCCTGGGATTCTCCAGGCAAGAACACTGGAGTGGGCTGCCATTTCCTTCTTCAATGAATGAAAGTGCAAAGTGAAAGTGAAGTCGCTCAGTCGTGTCTGAATCTTAGCGACCCCATGGACTGCAGCCCACCAGGCTCCTCCGTCCATGGGATTTTCCAGGCAAGAGTACTGGAGTGGGGTGCCATTGCCTTCTCCAGGAACATCTCTAGAGAATGTCAAAGAGGTCAGATTTCCATTCACACAGCAAAGAAGCCAGGGACCACAAACATCTTGCTCTTTTGGTTTGCTGAGGTCTGACTCCAGGATGCAGCATTTTCTGGTTAACAGAGAGGAGCTCTTGTATGCAGAGAGTCTGCTAAGATGGAGATATCCAAGTTCCAGAAAGCCCGAAGTCTGTACAGCTATATCGTTTGGTTTTCAATTATGTACTTTGGTGGCCTCTGAATTTCTTAGATTAGTGCAAGAAACTTGAAGGAAGAAAACAACTGTTCTCCTAGAACTTTGAGCAGGTGGAAATAGTGAAGAAATAGTAGGAGTTTTGATTGAAATGTCAGAAGCTAAAGTTGGGTCTGAGAAATAGAAATACCGCTGGGAAAAGAAGGTAAACTCTTGCTGTAATTAAATGACAGATTGCCTCTTAGTGACTCTGACCTTGCCCTCCTAGAAAGAGCTTTGGGGACAGTGTATCCACATCTGCTTCAGGGCCTTAGAGGAAGGCAATGGTCTTGTGCAAACTGGCAGCTTTAATAGTGAGCACCTTAGGTGTCTGGGCCACTGGTGGCTTTCAGTTTGTAATTCTGGGACACCATGGTTCTGCTGGATTAGGAGTGAGAGCTAGTTTGGGGTACCTCTTATGATTTGCATAATTCACTCAAGATTCATCCAAGCTGTTGCTTGTAGCAATAGTTCATTCTCTCTCTCTCTTTTTTTTTTTATTGCTACAGGGTAATCCATGGTAAGTATGTACCACTGTTTATTTCACCATTCAGCTGTTGAAGGACATCTGGGCTGATTCTAGTTTGGGGCTATTATGAATAAAGCTGCTATGAACATTCATGTGTAGGCTTTTGTGGGATGCTAAGTGTTCATTTCTCTAGGATAAATGCTCAGGAATGCAGTTGCTGGGACGTTTGGTAAGTGCATGTTTAGTTTTGTAAGAAACTGTTGAACAGTTTTCCAGAATGACTGTATGTCATTTCACATTCCCACCAGCAATGTGTGAGTGATCCAGTTTCTCCTCATCCTTTCCAGCATGTAGTGTTGTTATTTTTACATTTTAGCCATTCTGATAGATGTGTAGTCATATCTCATTGTGATTTTACTATCCCTTCTCCTGATGACTAATAATGTTCAACATCTTTTCACATGCTTATTAGCCATCTGTAGGTCCTCTGTGGTAGAATGTCATTTGCCTGTTTTCTGATGGGATTCTCTGTTTATTTAACTGTTGAGCTTTGGGAGTTACATATTCTTTAATATTACTCTCTGTTAGATATGTTGCTTGCAGTATTTCTTCTTGACTCATTGCCTGTCTTTTCAACTTTTTCCCATGCTATTTGACAGAGCAAAATTTCTAGTTTTGATGAGTCCAATCTATCAGTTTTTCCTCTCATGGATCATGACTTAGCATCAAGAATTAATTGTCTAATATGAAAAGATGCTCCACAATGCTAATTATTAGATACATGCAAATCAAAACTACCATGAGGTATCACCTTGCACCAGTCAGAATAGCTGTTATCAAAAAGTCTACAAATAATAAATGCTGGAGAGAGTGTGGAGAAAAGGGTAACCTTCTACACTGTTGGTGGGAGTATACACTGGTGCAGTCACTCTGAAGAACATTATCAGTTCAGTTCAGTTCAGTTCAGTCGCTCAGTCATGTCCGACTCTTTGTGACCTCATGAACTGAAGCACAGCAGGCTTCCCTGTCCATCACCAGCTCCAGGATCTTGCTCAAACCCATGTCCATTGAGCCCGTGATGCCATCCAACCATCTCATCCTCTGTCATCCCCTTCTCCTCCTGTCGTCAATCTTGCCCAGCATCATGGTCTTTTCCAGTGAGTCCTTTGGCATCAGGTGGCCAGGGTATTGGAGCTTCAGCCTCAGCATCAGTCCTTCCAATGAATATTGAGAACTGGTTTCCCTTAGGATTGACTGGTTTGATCTCCTTGCAGTCCAAGGGACTATCAAGCATCTTCTCTAACAGTACAGTTCAAAAGCATCAATTCTTCAGCACTCAGCTTTCTTTATGGTAATGTTCTCTCATAATGGAGAACGTTATGGAGGTTCCTTAAAAAACTGAAAATAGAGTGGTCATATGATCCAGCTATCCCTGAACTCTTAATTTGAAAAGATATATGCACCCTTATATTCATAGCAGCATTATTTACACTTGCCAAGACATGGAAGTAGTCTAAATGTCCATCCACAGAGGAATAGATAAAGAAGATATGGTACATATACACAATGGAATATAACTGAGCCATCAAAAGAATGAAATAACGCCATTCGCAGCAACATGGATGGACGTAGAGATTATCATAGTAAGTGAAAAAAGCCAGAAAGAGAGACAAATATCAGATGATATAACTTATATGTGGAATAAAAAATATACAAATGATTTTATTTACAGAAGAGAAACAGACTCACAGGCATAGAAAACAAACGTAGTTACTAAAGGGAAAAAGGGGTAAGGGAGGGATAAATTAGGAGTTCAGGATTAGCTAATATGAACTACTATATATATTAATAAAATAGATAAACAACGAGGTCCTACTGTATAGCACTGCTGCTACTGCTGCTAAGTCGTTTCAGTCGTGTCCGACTCTGTGCGACCCCATAGACGGCAGCCCACCAGGCTCCCCCATCCCTGGGATTCTCCAGGCAAGAACACTGGAGTGGGTTGCCATCTCCTTCTCCAATGTACGAAAGTGAAAAGTGAAAGTGAAGTCGCTCAGTCGTGTCCGACTCTTAGTGACCCTATGGACTGAAGCCGACCAGGCTCCTCCGTCCATGGGATTTTTCAGGCAAGAGTACTGGAGTGGGGTGCCATCGCCTTCTCCACTGTATAGCACAGGGAACTATGTTCAATATCTTGTAATAAACCATAACAGAAAAAAATATGAAAAGCATTTATGTGTGTGTGTGTGTATATATATATATATATATATTTAACTGAATCACTTTACTGTACACCAGAAGTTAGCACAATAGTATAAATCACCTACACTTTAATTTTAAAAATGAATTAATTGAGTAGACCTTGTTGTTCAGTTGCTAAGTTGTGTCTGACTCTTTGCAACCCCACGAACTGCAGCACAGCTGGCTTCCCTCTCCTTCACTATCTCCCTGAGTTTGCTCAAACTCATGTCCATTGACTCACTGATGCCATCCAACCATCTCATCTACTGTCCCCACCTTTCCTCTTGCCCTCAATCTTTCCCAGCATCAGTATGAAAAGGTAAAAAGATATGACACTGAGTAGCCCTAGATCTTGGAATTTTTCTTCTATGTTTTATCTAAAAGTTTTACAGTTTCAAGTTTTATTAAGTCTGCGATACATTTTGGGCTTCCTCAGTGGCTCAGTGGGTAAACAATCTGCCTGCAATGCAGGAGCACAGGAGACTCAGATTCAATCCCTGAGTCAGAAAGATCCCCTGGAGGAGGAAGATTATAACCCACTCCAGTATTCTTGCCTGGGAACTCCCATGAACAGAAGAGCCTGATGGGCTACAGTTCATGGGGTCGCAAAGGGTTGAACATGACTGAGTGCAGCACAGGGTTGCCCAATTGAATGTCAATTCAGATCCTTTGCCATTTTAAATTATTATTTCCTTTTTAGTATTAAGTGTTCTGTATACGGAGAAGGCAATGGCACCCCACTCCAGTACTGTTGCCCAGAAAATCCCATGGATGGGGGAGCCTGGTAGGCTGCAGTCCATGGGGTCACTAAGAGTCAGACACGACTGAGCGACTTCACTTTCACTTTCCACTTTCAGGCATTGGAGAAGGAAATGGCAACCCACTCCAGTGTTCTTGCCTGGAGAATCCCATGGACGGAGAAGCCTGGTAGCCTGCAGTCCATGGGGTCGCACAGAGTCAGACACGACTGAATCGACTTAGCAGCAGCAGCAGTTCTGTATACATTCTAGATACAAGTCCTTTATTGTACCTAGGCTTTGCAAATACTTTTCTCCCATTCAGTGGGTTGCCTCTTCACTTTCTTCATGATGTTCATTGAAGCATTGAAGTTTTACATTTTCATGAAATCCAGTTAGCTAATTTTTTCTTTTGTCTCTCATAAATGTTTTGTGTAACCTAAGATCACAAAGATTTACTCCTCTATCTTCCTCTAAGAGTTTTATACTTTTATATCTTACATTAAGATTATGATTTATTTTGAGTTATTTTTTGTGTGTATTGTAAGAAGGGGGTCCAACTTCATTCTTTTTCACGTGGCTGTTGGTTGTCCCGGAATCATTTGTTAAAAGACTTTTTCCATTATTTATACGTGTTTCTGGATCCTTAATTCTATTTTATTAATCTAGATAGCTATCTTTATGAAACACCACATGGTCTTTGACGGCTGTTGCTTTGTAGTTAGTTTTGAAATCAGGAAGTATGAATCTTCAGTTTTTTTCTTCTTTCTCTAGAATGTTTTGGCTATTCTGGGTACCTAGACTTTCAGTGTGAATTTCAAAATTAGCTTATCAATATCTCCAAAGAAACCAGCTAAGATTTTGTTATGGATCATGTTGAATCCGTAGATCAGTTTGGAGGAATATTACCATCTGAACAATATTAAGTTTTTAAATCCATGAACTTGGGCTGTCTTTACATTAATTTGAATGTTCTTTAATTTCTTTCAATAATATTTTGTCAGTTTTTGGATTATAAGTTTTATACTACTTTAAAAAATTTACTCATAATATTTTACTCTTTTTGATATTGTAAATATAATTTTTTTTAATTTTATTTTTGGATTGTTCATTGCTACTTATAGAAAGACTGTTGAATTTTTAAATATTGATCTTCTATCCTGCATTCTTACTGAACTCATTTTTGTGGATTCCTTAAGATTTTCTATATACAAGATTATGTCACCTGTAAATAAGCACTTTTACTTCTTCCTATCCAATGTGGACACATTTTATTTATTTATGCCTAAATTCCCTGGCAGGAATCTCCAGTATTATGCAACTGAAGCAGCTAGAATGGACTTCCTTGTTTCCAACCTTGTGGGGGAAAGCATTCAGCCTTTCATCATTAAACATGATGTTATGTCTGGGGTTTTTCCTAGATGCCTTTTATCAGATTGAAGATGTTCACTCTCATTCCCAGCTTGATTAAGTGTTTATTATTATCTTTGTATCAATGAATGGGTGACAGATTTTGTCAAATGAGTTTTCTCTCTCTATTGTGATAATCATGTATTTTCCCCTTTTAATTTTTTGCTATGGTGTTTTATATTAACTAACTCTTGGATGTTAAGCCAACTTTGCATTCTCGGGATAAATCCCATTTTGTCATGTTGTACAGTCCTTTTTATATATTTCTGAATTGGATTTTCTATTGTTTTCCTTGAGAATTTTTGCATCTCTATTTCTTAAAGTTATTATTGGTCTATAGTTTTCTTTTCTTATGATGTCTTTGTTTGGTTTTAGTATCAGGGTAATACTTACCTCTAACCATCTCATCCTCTGCCTCCCCCTTCTCCTTTTGCCTTCAATCTTTCCCAGCATCAGAGGCTTTTCCAATGAGTTGGCTCTTGGATAAGACGGTTACATAGCATCACTGTCTCAATGGACATGAGTTTGAGCAAACTCCTGGAGATAGTGGAGGACAAGGAAGCCTGGTGTGCTGTAGTCCATGAGGTCACAGAGAGTCAGATATGGCTTAGACTACACAACAACAGCAGCAATACCTCATAGGATGTTAAATGTCTTGTCTTTTCTGCTCTTTGAGTTTGTGAAACTTGGTATTAATATTTTTGTAGAATTCACTAGAGAAACCCTTTTGGCCTGGGATTTTCTTTGTGGTAAGTTGTTAGATTATTTATTCAGTGACTTTACTTTTTTATATAGTTGGATTTAGATATTCTTTTACTTTTTGAGTAATTTTAACAGTTTGTGTCTTTCTAGGAATTTGTCAGTTTTGTCTAAATTATTCAGTTTGTTGATGTACTGTTACTCATGGTATTCCATTATAATCTATTTTATTTTTAAAGGATGGTATTACTGTCCCTTCATTCTTTTTTTTAAAAATTAATTTATTTTTTTATTGAAGAATAATTGCTTTACAGAATTTTGCTGTTTTCTGTCACACCTCTACATGAATCAGCCATGCTGCTGCTGCTGCTGCTAAGTCACTTCAGTCGTGTCCGACTCTGTGTGACCCCATAGACGGCAGCCCACCAGGCGCCCCCGTCCCTGGGATTCTCCAGGCAAGGACACTGGAGTGGGTTGCCATTTCCTTCTCCATAGGTAGGTATATATATTTCCCCTCCTTTTTGAAACTCCCTCCCATCTCCCTCCCCACCCCACTCATTTAGGTTGATATACAGCCCCTGTTTGAGTTTCCTCAAATTCCCATTGGCTAACTATTTTACATATGGTAATGTAAGTTTCCATGTTACTCTTTCCATACATCTCACCCTCTCCTCCCCTCTTCCCATGTCCATGTCTATTCTCTATGTCTGTTTCTCCATTGTTGCCCTGTAAATAATTTCTTCAGTACCATTTTTCTAGATTCCGTATATATGTGTTAGAATACAGTATTTATCTTTCTCTTTCTTACTCACTTAACTGTATAATAGATTCTAGATTCATCCACCTCATTAGAACTGACTCAAATGTGTTCCTTTTATGGCTAAGTAATATTCCATCGTGAATATACATGACAACTTCTTTATCCATTCATCTGTCGATGGACATCTAGGTTGCTTCCATGTTCTAGTTATTGTAAATAGTGCTTCAGTGAACAATGGTATACATATGTCTCTTTCAATTTTGGTTTCCTCAGGGTATATGCCTAGGAGTGGGATTGCTGGGTCATATGGTACTTTTATTCTTATTTTTTTAAGGAATCGCCATACCATCTTCCATAGTGGCTGTATCAATTTACATTCCCACCAGCAGTACAAGAGTGTTCCCCTTTCTCTACACCCTTCCCAGCATTTATTGTTTGTAGACCTTTTGATGAGGGCCATTCTGACCAGTGTGAGGTGATATCTCATTGTAGTTTTGATTTCCATTTCTCTAATAATAAGCGATGTTGAGCATCTTTTCAGGTGTTTATTAGCCATCTGTTTGTCTTCTTTGGAGAAATGTCAGTTTAGGTCTTTTCCCTACTTTTTGATTGGGTTGTTTGTTTTTCTGGTATGAATTATATCAGCTGCTTGTATATTTTGGAAATTAATCCTTTGTCAGTTGTTTCATTTGTTATTATTTTCTTCCATTCTGAGGGTTGTCTTTTCACCTTGCTTATAGTTTCCTTTGCTATGCAAAAGCTTTTAAGTTTAATCAGGTCCCATTTGTTTACTTTGGACACGGCTGAGCGTCTTCACTTTCACTTTTCACTTTCATGCATTGGAGAATGAAATGGCAACCCACTCCAGTGTTCTTACCTGGAGAATCCCAGGGACGGGGGAGCCTGGTGGGCTGCCGTCTATGGGGTCGCACAGAGTCAGACACGACTGAAGTGACTTAGCAGCAGCAGCAATTTGTTTACTTTGGTTTTTATTTATCACTCTAGGAAGTGGGTCATAGAGGATCTTGCTTTGATTTACATCATCAAGTGTTCTGCCTATGCTTTCCCCTAAGAGTTTATAGTTTCTGGTCTTACAGTTAGGTCTTTAATCCATTTTGAGTGTACCTTTGTGTATGGTGTTAGGAAGTGTTCTAATTTCATTCTTTTACATGCAACTGTCCAGTTTACGCAGCACCATTTATTGAAGAGGCTGTCTTTGCCCCATTGTATATTCTTGCCTCGTTTGTCAAAAATAAGGTACCCATAGTTACATGGATTTATTTCTGGGCTTGCCACCTTGTTGCATTGGTATATATTTCTGTTTTTGTGCCAGTACCACTCTATCTTGACGACTGTAGCTTTGTAGTGTCATCTGAAGTCAGGAAGATTGATTCGTCCAGCTCCATTCTTCTTTCCCAAGAATGCTTTAGCTATCTGGGGTCTTTTGTGTTTCCATATGAATTGTGAAATTTTTTGTTCTAGCTCTGTGAAAAATGCCATAGGTAATTTGATATGAAAATGATTGATATTCACATAATGAGTTATGCATCAAAAATAGAGTTAGGCCCCAAAAAAAGAGAAATAGTAGCTGTGAGGTGATGGGTAATTAGATGATTGTGATTTTTTCATTCGATAGATGTAGGTATGGATATAGACAATTAAAACATCAAGTTCTATACCTTAAATATATGCAATTTTAATTTGTCCATTATAACTCAATAAAATTGAATAAACAATGGGATCAATCTCTATTACAATTTACCCATGATGTTTGTTTGACAAATAAAGAATTGAATAGTTAATTTAATTTAGACTTGTTCATGGAAAACATTTTGGCAACTGCAGCAAGAGACCAGTAAAGCAGGTTAGTGTCCCATTGAATATCTTGTTAAAGAGTTACTATTGTGTATTCTGAAGAGCAAAATGAGTGCCTAGGTTTCGTTCAATGTGTAGAATTCCAAAGAGGATAAGGAGTGCCATTGTGAGACATTGTATTGTGACTTTAATATGTGTAGAAAATATGTGACCTTGATTTATATTTTGGGTATAATCTCTCAGGACACAAGAGATTCCGTGAGTTCTTTACCCTAAGTGAGACAATCTTGGATAGGAATTGTTTGACTTGGTCAGAACAGACGGTCAGCCCATTGGCAATGGCCCAGAGATCTATAAAGGTGTGAAGATGAGGCCAGTTGTTGGCCCAGACATTGTGTGCTAAGGTCGACACCTCATACTGGCCCTTTGCACTGACCTTTGGGTCCTGTCCTTTATCAGAAACATTCTGATGAAGACATGACAAGTAGCAACTCTCAAGCAAGCTCCATCGAGTGTGATAGTGATGATGGCATTGATTACGTGAATGAACTCCCTTTGGTTTTCACTGTGTTGATCCTAGTAGGCTCCCTGTGTGTCCCAGGGTTCTAACAGATGAACTCTTGTAGCATTGTGGCATCTGATAGGGGGCTGAGCACAGGGGAAGTTAACCTCTCCTGAAGATACGATATGCAGAGGGCCCAGGTTCAGCTCCATCCTGTAGCAAGGAGGCCTCACTAGCTATGCTGAGCTTGCAGAGTGCTACTTCCATAATCAAAGGCCAAATGGGCAGCTGGATATGGAGGGTCATAGGTTCAAGACCCGAGATAGTCTATATTTCCAGGCAAGTCGAGCATAGACGCAAAATTGCTACACTACGGTCATAGAGCATTGGGCCAAGGTGGGCAGTTCCTTGTATCAGAAGCCCATGAAAGTAACAGGCATTGTTGACAGTACAGGGACTCCAAGATACATGAGAGAGGGTTGCTAAAGCTTTCACAGTGAAGGAGTTTCAGCAGATCCTAATAGGAGTACCTGTTCTATGGCAATTCAGGCAGATTCTAGAATCTTTGAAACAGGGAGTCTCATTCGAGGTGGGCCTATTTGGAAGTTATCGAACAAAAATACTGTGTATATGAGGAAATGTTTCCTCCAGAATCTATAAATGTCTAAAACATGTTGGGCTTGTTTTAACAGTATGGGTACTAAGAAGCCTAAAACTATTTCTCAACACTGTGAAGACTGGAGGAGTCCAGCACTTACCAGAGTTTTCAGCAACTTACCTGCATGGGGGGACTGTGTAGCATGTGTATCATAGGAATCTCCTCAAAGGGGGATGCCATCAGTGTGAGGTCCTAATTGTGTACCTGACGAAACCTAGAGTGGGTGAAAATGTTGCCTTCAAAGACTGTGTGAGATGGCAGGAGTGGACACTGCCCCATTGAGTAGACAGGGGACGGGGTATCGTTTCAGTTTGAAGCTGAAGGTTAAGTGTAGCTGAGAAGCTGTTGAAATAGGCAGTGAAAACAGCATGCTAGCCAAATATTTTGCTATGACTGAAAAGTATTTACCAGTGATTCGTTGGAAGCAGTATTTTCAATAATATAAATGGACATCTAGTGAGTGGGACCATGACGCCAAGGGTACAAGTTCACACTGAGGCCCTGAACTTGTTTTACAGCTTTAAGATCAAGTAAAATGTGTCTGTTAAGTGCAGGAGTGGAGATAACCACACCCTCTCTAAATAGGTCTCCTATAATGGGTTTCAATCTGTGAAGCCCCTGCTTTCATTGAAATTGAATCTTTTTAAAAATAACTGAGGTGAAAAGTGTGATTGTAACTAAGGGGAAAGGTCCATCAGGTCTCATATTTTGAAGGCTGACTATAGGGGCCAAAGACTGAATTTTATTACTCATTGGGTCAGAGCATCCATGTGCACTAGAGGCTATTTGGGGGTAATGGATGTTCTGGCTATGGGAAATACAGCAAGGCAATGATTCCAGTGGTTAACGTTAGGTATATCTGTTTCTATTTCGTGTTCCTTTATTCACTTATCCCCTGGGTCTCTTTACGAGCTTGCCCAAATGTGGGCCAGAAGAGGATCAGAAATTGATGAGAGGTCAAAACTCAATTGTCAGACATCTAAAGTGGAATCTGGTTACTACACAGAGCCACCACCCCTCCATCACCCCTCTCTCCAGCTGGACCCCCAAAACAAACAGAAATACCATGTCCTTTTCCTCCTCATCAGTGGGATGAAGTGTTCAGGAAGAAATCCTGAGTGCTCAGAAATCTTCAGTCTGCAGTTCTCAGTCTTCACCCAGTCCTCACTCCCAGTGTCTGAATAAGTATGGACTGGCTGGTCTGGGCCCTAAACTGAAAGGACGCCACCACCCTCCCTCCTCACACACCAGACCCTTCCCTTTCTCCCCTCTGCATCATCAAAAAAACATGCACACACATCTTTTTACTGCTTGTTGGTACTTTAATCATCAGCATCTGAGTAGTGTGGTCTGTGCAGAGGGGCCCTTTGTTGTATGTTTGATCCCTGCACAAACGACTATTCTGCCTTTGCTTTTCCTGGAGTTACAGCAGATGGCTCAGCATCTTGGGCTCCAGGGGGGCACAGGGGCTTACTTGAAGAATTGTCAGGAGAGGTGTTGGAAGAATCCTCCAGGGTTTCTTCGTCCTCCATTGGCCCATTTTCCTTCTTCTTTCTATTCTGCAGGTGGTAGTAGAAGACCAGTATGGTCGACTTCCGATTCTTATTTCTGTTCGGATTCTGCTCTAGGGTTGATTCTACCTTCTTCATGAGTCTTTGTATCTGGTAAGAAAACAAAGTCATCCAGAAAGACATTAGTGAAGGAGGATGGGAAGGAGAACTTTGAGAGAACGGGTGTGCGTTGGGGAGGTGTTTTGTGCCAGGCAAGGGCAGGGTGAGTCCTGGGTGGGGGATAAAGAGGAAGAACACGAGTAGGGTAATCTGACCTTCTCCCTGTCCAAGCCATTGGACTGATCAGAATTATTTGTCTTCCTTTCTTTGGAGGTTGAGGCTTCTTCCTCGAAACTGATGTCGTATATGTCAATTTCCGGCTCCCGCTCCTTCACTTTCCCAAATATGCCTCCCATCTTGTAGCAACAGTGGCCTACACCAAGGCGCCTGGCCTCTTTATATACCTTCCAGGACAATGAAGAGCCACAACTGTCCATTTGATTGGTCAGCAAGAAATTTCTCCAGCCAATGGTAGCCCTGACATTGTTGACATCACAAAGCGCCACTTATGAACCTTCATGGGGGAGGGGAGGCTGCAGTGGAGTCCAGGTGCTCTGGTTTGAGAAAGGGAGTGCTTCCTCAACACCCATTAAAGAGCCTTCCCAATTTGATTTTCCACATTTCCTCATCTTGTCCAGTTCAGTTCTTGTGGTGTAGAAGTTAGGGAGCCAGTGTTCCCTCCAAACCATTGCTCATGGCCACCCCCATTCAGTGATTAATTGTGTCATCTTCCAGATCTCATCACCTAGTATTTGGTGTGTTTTTTTTTTTTTTTCTCTTTTCCAATTTTATTTTATTTTTAAACTTTACATAATTGTATTAGTTTTGCCAAATATCAAAATGAATCCGCCACAGGTGTGTTTTTTTTAAAACAGTTTACTTTAGAAGTTTTAGATTTGCAGAATATTTGTGAAGAGTATTTTCATATACTCCACAACCAATTCCCTTTATTACCATTGTACATTAGTATTAAACATTTGTTCAACTTAGTGAATCCACACTGAAAGAGTATTATTAACTAAAGTCTGGACATTATCAGATTTCCTGCAGTTCAGTTCAGTTCAGTCACTCAGTTGTGTACGACTCTTTGTGACCCCATGAACTGCAGCACACCGGGCCTCCCTGTCCATCGAAAATCGGGGAGTTTACCCAAACCCATGTCCATTGAGTCGATGATGCCATCCAACCATTTTATCCTCTTTTGTCACCTTCCTCTCCTGCCCTCAATCTTTCCGAGCATCTGGGTCTTTTCAAATGAGTTAGCTCTTCGCATCAAGTGGCCAAATATTCAGTTTCAGCTTCACCATCAGCCCTTCCAAGGAACACCCAGGCCTGATCTCCTCTAGGATGGACTGGTTGGACCTTCTTGCAGTCCAAGGGACTCTGAAGAGTTTTCCCCAAGACCATAGTTCAACAGCTTCAATTCTTCGGCACTGAGCTTTCTTTATAGTCCAACTCTCAGATCCATACATGACTACTGGAAAAACAATAGCCTTGACTAGATGGACTTTTGTGGACAAAGTCATGTCTTTGCTTTTTAATATGCTGTCTAGGTTGGTCATAACTTTCCTTCCAAGGAGTTAGTGTCTTTTAATTTCATGGCTGCAATCACCATCTGCAGTGATTTTGGAGCCCCAAAAATAAACTTAGCCACTGTTCCACTGTTTCCCCATCTATTTGCCATGAAGTGATGGGACCGGATGCCATGATCTTAATTTTCTGAATATTGAGCTTTAAACCAACTTTTTCACTCTGTTCTTCCACTTTCATCAAGAGGCTCTTTAGTTCTTCAATTTCTGCCATAAGGGTGCATGCTATGCTTATCATTGTTCTAACATGATATCAGACGTTTTACATAAATTGTTCCATTCAATCCCAGAATGACTCTAAGATATAGATGCATGGTATCATCGTTCCCATTTTACAGATGAGAAAACTAAGTGGTAACAAAGTTAGGAAACCTACTCAAGGTCAAATAACTTTCAGGTGGTGAAGCTATAAATTGAGATGGGACTTGAAATCCTGTGGTCCCAAATGCTCATCTAGATGCTGTTATATTCCCTCTGCTACAACCCTATTCTCAGTCATCATCAGATCATGCCTGTGTAGTGCCAAGATCCTGAGAGTCCTCTGTTCCTACAGAGTTCACAACATTCAGTGAGCTTTCTAAAACATAAATCAGACTGCATGACTTTATCAAACCATCTAGCAGCCCTCCACTGCACATAAGATAAACTGCCTGTTGTTACCCCACAAGTCCCTACGAGACCTCATCTCTGCCTCTCCAGTGTCAGTCTTCTCTCTCTGCTCTGCTCCTCTCTGACTGATTCCAATATACACTCAACTGTTGGCAATTCCTCAGTACACTGTTGTTATTCTTGCTTCATGACCTGGCAGCTTGCTATTCTACCTAAAATGCCCTTCTTCCAAATCTTCACACAACTGATTATATCTCATTCTTTAAATCTTGTTTCAGATATGAACTCCTCAGAAAAGGTTTCCCCACACCCTTTAACCAAAGCAGCTCTCCTTTGCCCCACGCCAATACCACGAACCAGTACTTTGACCATGAAAATAGAAATTACTTGATCACAGAAGTATTGACTTTATGTCCTTCACTGTAAGTCAAGAACCAAGTACAATGTCTGACACATCCTAGGCACTCAAGACATATCTGTTTCCTGAAATACTGGTATCTTTCTTAAAGTGCCATACTCATATGTGTATAAATACACACACACACACACACGCTTTTGTGAAATATAGGAGTTTGATGTCATCTCATAGAAGTGTAATGTACACCCCCCTCCCCAATTTTCATCTCAATGTCAAGACTAATGATGCCACACATACACCACAAAAATATGAAAATGATTCTTACTCATATAATGAGTTAATGCATCCAAAATAGAATGCCCAAAAAAGGCAAAAAATAGTAACTGTGCAGTGATGGGTCATTAGGCGATTGTGATTCTTTCACTCTATAGATGTAGGTATGGATGTACATTCAATGAAAACATCAAGTTCTGCACCTTAAATGTATGCAATGTTTATTTGTTCCTTTTAGCTCAATATAATTCATAAACAGTGGCATCTCTCTCTATTACAATTACCCATGATATTTGTTTGATAACCAAAGAATTCCATGCTTCCTTTAATTTGTACTTGTTTATGGAAACCACTGTGGCCCCTGCATGGTGAGAGCAGTAAAGGTGGTGAGTGTTCCATTGAACATCTTGTTCAGGAGATAGTATTTTGTGTTCTGAAAAGCAAAATGAGTCTCTGGGTTTCTCTTATTGTGTAGAACTCCAAAGAGGGTAAGGAGTGCCATGGTGAGACACTGTTCCTTGGCTTTAATATGTGTAGAAAATGTGTGACCTTGATTTGCATTTTGGGTATAATTTATCGGGAGGCAAGAGATTGCGTGAGTTCTTAACCCTAAATGAGACAACCCTGGAGAAGAATTGTTTGACTTGGTCATAATAGACAGTCAGCCCAGTGGCAGTGGCTCAAAGATCTACAAAGGCATGAAGCTGAGGCCAATTGTGGCGCAGACATTCTGTGCTAAGGTAGATGCCTCATACTGGCCCTTTGCGCTGACCTTTGGGTCCTCTCCTTTATCAGGAACATACTGATGAAGAGACGACAAGTAGCAGCTCTCAAGCAAACTCCATCAGTGTGATAGTGACGATGGCATTGGTTAAGTGAATGATCTCCCTTTGGATTTCACTGTGTGGATGCAAAAGGGCTCCCCAGGTGTCCAAGAGTTCTAAGAGATGAACTCTTGTAGCAGTGTGGCATCTAACAAGGGCCTGAGAACAGGCGAAGGTACCCTTTCCTGAAGATAGGGTATGTAGAGGGCCCAGTTTCAGCTAATCCTGTAGCAAGGAGGCCTCACTAGCTATGCTGAGCTTGCAGAGTGCTACTTCTGTAATCAAAGGCCAAATGGGCAGCTGGATATGGAGGGTCATAGATTCAAGACCTGAGATAGTCTATATTTCCAGGCCAGTCCAGCATGTACCCACATGTGCTGCACTATGGTCATAGAGCATTGGGCCAAGGTGGGCAGTTCCCTGTATCAGAAGCCCATGAGACTAAAGGCCATCATTGGTGGTACAGAAACTCCAAGATACATGAGAGAAAGCTGCTAAAGCTTGCACAGTGACAGAGTCTCAGGGGGTGCTGATAGGACTGCCTGTTCTATGGCAATTTAGGCAGATTCTAGAAACTTTTGACACGGGGCATCTCATTCAAGGCAGGCCTATCTGGAAGTTATCGACAAAAAATATTGTGTATATGAGGAAATGTTTCCTCCAGAATCTATAAATGTCTAAAACATGTTGGGCTTGTTTTAACAGTATGGGTACTACTGCCGCTGCTGCTGCTAAGTTGCTTCAGTCGTGTCCGACTCTGTGCGACCCCATAGATGGCAGCCCACCAGCCTCCCCGGTCCCTGGGATTCTCCAGGCAAGAACACTGGAGTGGGTTGCCATTTCCTTCTCCAATGCATGAAAGTGAAAAAATAAAGTGAAGTCGCTCAGTTGTGTCTGACTCCTAGTGACCCCATGGACTGCAGCCCTCCAGGCCCCTCCGTCCATGGGATTTTCCAGGCAAGAGTCCTGGAGTGGGGTGCCATTGCCTTCTCCGAGTATGGGTACTAAGAAGCCTAAAACTATTTCTCAACACTGTGAAGACTGGAGGAGTCCAGCACTTACCAGAGTTTTCAGCAACTTCCCTGCAGTGGGGGGACTGTGTAGCATGTGTGTCATAGGAATCTCCTCAAAGGGGGATGCCATCAGTGTGAGGTCCTAGTTGTGTACCTGACAAAACCAAGAGCAGGTGAAAATGTTGCCTTCAAAGACTGTGTGAGATGGCAGGAGTGGACACTGGCCCCACTGAGTAGACAAGTAAAGGTGTATTATTTCCATTTGAAGGTGAAGGTTAAGTGTAGCTGAGAAGTTGTTGAAATAGGCAGTGAAAACAGCATGCTAGCCAAATGTTTTGCTATGACTGAAAAGTATTTACCAGTTATTCGTTGGAAGCAGTATTTTCAATAATATAAATGGACATTTACTGAGTGGGGCCCTGACCCCAAGGGTACAATTTCACACTGAGACCCTGATCTTGTTTTACAGCTTTGAGATGAAGTAAAATGTGTCTGTAAAGGGCAGGAGTGGAGGTAAGCACACCCTCTCTAAATCAGATCAGATCAGATCAGATCAGTCACTCAGTTGTGTCCGACTCTTTGCGACCCCATGAATCGCAGCACGCCAGGCCTCCCTGTCCATCACCAACTCCCGGAGTTCACTGAGACTCACGTCCATCGAGTCAATGATGCCATCCAGCCATCTCATCCTCTGTCGTCCCCTTCTCCTCCTGCCCCCAATCCCTCCCAGCATCAGAGTCTTTTCCAATGAGTCAACACTTCGCATGAGATGGCCAAAGTACTGGAGTTTCAGCTTCAGCATCATTCCCTCCAAAGAAATCCCAGGGCTGATCTCCTTCAGAATGGACTGGTTGGATCTCCTTGCAGTCCAAGGGACTCTCAAGAGTCTTCTCCAACACCACAGTTCAAAAGCATCAATTCTTCGGTGCTCAGCCTTCTTCACAGTCCAACTCTCACATCCATACACAACCACAGGAAAAAACCATAGTCTTGACTAGACGAATCTTTGTTGGCAAAGTAATGTCTCTGCTTTTGAATATGCTATCTAGGTTGGTCATAACTTTCCTTCCAAGGAGTAAGTGTCTTTTAATTTCATGACTACAGTCACCATCTGTAGTGATTTTGGAGCCCCCAAAAATAAAGTCTGACACTGTTTCCACTGTTTCCCCATCTATTTCCCATGAAGTGGTGAGACCGGATGCCATGGTCTTTGTTTTCTGAATGTTAAGCTTTAAGCCAACTTTTTCACTCTCCACTTTCACTTTCATGTAGAGGCTTTTGAGTTCCTCTTCACTTTCTGCCATAAGGGTGGTGTCATCTGCATATCTGAAGTTCTTGATATTTCTCCTGGCAATCTTGATTCTAGCTTGTGTTTCTTCCAGTCCAGTGTTTCTCATGATGTACTCTGCATATAAGTTAAATAAGCAGGGTGACAATATACAGCCTTGACATACTCCTTTTCCTATTTGGAACCAGTCTGTTGTTCCATGTCCAGTTCTAACTCTTGCTTCCTGACCTGCATACAGATTTCTCAAGAGGCAGGTCAGGTGGTCTGGTATTCCCATCTCTTTCAGAATTTTCCACAGTTTATTATGATCCACACAGTCAAAGGCTTTGGCATGGTCAATAAAGCAGAAATAGATATTTTTCTGGAACTCTCTTGCTTTTTCTATGATCCAGCAGATGTTGGCAATTTGATCTCTGGTTCCTCTGCCTTTTCTAAAACCAGCTTGAACATCTGGAAGTTCACGGTTCACATATTGCTGAAGCCTGGCTTGTAGAATTTTGAGCATTACTTTACTAGCGTGTGAGATGAGTGCAATTGTGAGGTAGTTTGAGCATTTTTTGGCATTTCCTTTCTTTGGGATTGGAATGAAAACTGACCTTTTCCAGTCCTGTGGCCACTGCTGAGTTTTCCAAATGTGCTGGCATATTGAGTGCAGCACTTTCACAGCATCATCTTTCAGGATTTGGAATAGCTCAACTGGAATTCCATCACCTCCACTAGCTTTGTTCGTATTGATGCTTTCTAAGGCCCACTTGACTTCACATTCCAGGATGTCTGGCTCTAGGTCAGTGATCACACCATCATGATTATCTGGGTCATGAAGTTCTTTTTTGTACAGTTCTTCTGTGGATTCTTTCCATCTCTTCTTAATATCTGCTGCTTCTGTTAGGTCCATGCCATTTCTGTCCTTTATCGAGCTCATCTTTGCATGAAATGTTCCTTTGGTATCTCTGATTTCCTTGAAGAGATCCCTAGTCTTTCCCATTCTGTTGTTTTCCTCTATTTCTTTGCATTGATTGCTGAAGAAGGCTTTCTTATCTCTTTTTGCTATTCTTTGGAACTCTGCATTCAGATGTTTATATCTTTCCTTTTCTCCTTTGCTTTTTGCTTCTCTTCTTTTCACAGCTATTTGTAAGGCCTCCCCAGACAGCCATTTTGCTTTTTTGCATTTGTTTTCTGTGGGAATGGTCTTGATCCCTGTCTCCTGTACAATGTCAGGAAACTCATTCCATAGTTCACCAGGCACTCTATCTATCAGATCTAGGCCCTTAAATCTATTTCTCACTTCCACTGTATAATCATAAGGGATTTGATTTAGGTCATACCTGAATGGTCTAGTGGTTTTCCCTACTTTCTTCAATTTAAGTCTGAATTTGGCAATAAGGACTTCATGGTCAGAGCCACAGTCAGCTCCTGGTCTTGTTTTTGCTGACTGTATAGAGCTTCTCCATCTTTGGCTGCAAAGAATATAATCAGTCTGATTTCGGTGTTGACCATCTGGTGATATCCATGTATAGAGTCTTCTCTTGTGTTGTTGGAAGAGGATGTTTGTTATGACCAGTGCATTTTCTTGGCAAAACTCTATTAGTCTTTGCCCTGCTTCATTCTGTATTCCAAGGCCAAATTTGCCTGTTACTCCAGGTGTTTCTTGACTTCCTACTTTTGCATTCTAGTCCCCTATAATGAAAAGGACATCTTTTTTGGGTGTTAGTTCTAAAAGGTCTTGTAGGTCAACTTCAGCTTCTTCAGCGTTACTGGTTGGGGCATAGACTTGGATTACTGTGATATTGAATGGTTTGCCTTGGAAACAAACAGAGATCATTCTGTCGTTTTTGAGATTGCATCCAAGTACTGCATTTTGGACTCTTTTGTTGACCATGATGGCCACTCCATTTCTTCTGAGGGATTCCTGCCCACAGTAGTAGATATAATGGTCATCTGAGTTAAATTCACCCATTCCAGTCCATTTCAGTTCGCTGATTCCTAGAATGTCGACATTCACTCTTGCCATCTCTTGTTTGACCACTTCCAATTTGCCTTGATTCATGGACCTGACATTCCAGGTTCCTATGCAATATTGCTCTTTACCGCATCAGACCTTGCTTCTATCACCCGTCACAGCCACAGCTGGGTATTGTTTTTCTTTTGGCTCCATCCCTTCATTCTTTCTGGAGTTATTTCTCCACTGATCTCCAGTAGCATATTGGGCACCTACTGACCTGGGGAGTTTCTCTTTCAGTATCTAAATAGGTCTCCTATAATGGGTTTCAATCTGTGAAGGCCCTGCTTTCATTGAGATTGAATCTTTTTAAAAACAACTGAGGTGAAAAGTGTGATTGTAACTAAGGGGAAAGGTCCATTGGGTCTCATATTTTGAAGGCTGACTATAGTGGCCAAAGACTGAATTTTATTACTCATTGGGCAGAGCATCCATGTGCACTAGAGGCTATTTGGGGGTAATGGATGTTCTGGCTATGGGAAATACAGCAAGGCAATGATTCCAATGGTTAACGTTAGGTATATCTGTTTCTATTTCGTGTTCCTTTATTCACTTATTCCCTGGGTCTCTTTACGAGCTTGCCCAAATGTGGGCCAGAAGAGGATCAGAAATTGATGAGAGGTCAAAACTCAATTGTCAGACATCTAAAGTGGAATCTGGTTACTACACAGAGCCACCACCCCTCCATCACCCCTCTCTCCAGCTGGACCCCCAAAACAAACAGAAATACCATGTCCTTTTCCTCCTCATCAGTGGGATGAAGTGTTCAGGAAGAAATCCTGAGTGCTCAGAAATCTTCAGTCTGCAGTTCTCAGTCTTCACCCAGTCCTCACTCCCAGTGTCTGAATAAGTATGGACTGGCTGGTCTGGGCCCTAAACTGAAAGGACGCCACCACCCTCCCTCCTCACACACCAGACCCTTCCCTTTCTCCCCTCTGCATCATCAAAAAAACATGCACACACATCTTTTTACTGCTTGTTGGTACTTTAATCATCAGCATCTGGGTAGTTTGGTCTGTGCAGAGGGGCCCTTTGTTGTATGTTTGATCCCTGCACAAACGACTATTCTGCCTTTGCTTTTCCTGGAGTTACAGCAGATGGCTCAGCATCTTGGGCTCCAGGGGGGCACAGGGGCTTACTTGAAGAATTGTCAGGAGAGGTGTTGGAAGAATCCTCCAGGGTTTCTTCGTCCTCCATTGGCCCATTTTCCTTCTTCTTTCTATTCTGCAGGTGGTAGTAGAAGACCAGTATGGTCGACTTCCGATTCTTATTTCTGTTCGGATTCTGCTCTAGGGTTGATTCTACCTTCTTCATGAGTCTTTGTATCTGGTAAGAAAACAAAGTCATCCAGAAAGACATTAGTGAAGGAGGATGGGAAGGAGAACTTTGAGAGAACGGGTGTGCGTTGGGGAGGTGTTTTGTGCCAGGCAAGGGCAGGGTGAGTCCTGGGTGGGGGATAAAGAGGAAGAACACGAGTAGGGTAATCTGACCTTCTCCCTGTCCAAGCCATTGGACTGATCAGAATTATTTGTCTTCCTTTCTTTGGAGGTTGAGGCTTCTTCCTCGAAACTGATGTCGTATATGTCAATTTCCGGCTCCCGCTCCTTCACTTTCCCAAATATGCCTCCCATCTTGTAGCAACAGTGGCCTACACCAAGGCGCCTGGCCTCTTTATATACCTTCCAGGACAATGAAGAGCCACAACTGTCCATTTGATTGGTCAGCAAGAAATTTCTCCAGCCAATGGTAGCCCTGACATTGTTGACATCACAAAGCGCCACTTATGAACCTTCATGGGGGAGGGGAGGCTGCAGTGGAGTCCAGGTGCTCTGGTTTGAGAAAGGGAGTGCTTCCTCAACACCCATTAAAGAGCCTTCCCAATTTGAGTTTCCACGTTTCCTCATCTTCTCTGGTTCAATTCTGTGGTGTAGAAGTTAGGGAGCCAGTGTTCCCTCCAAACCATTGCTCATGGCCACCCCCATTCAGTGATTAATTGTGTCATCTTCCAGATCTCATTACCTAGAGTTTTGTGTTTTTTTTTTTTTTAGAAAAACATTTATGCTTTAGATGGTTTGGACTTCCAGAATAATTGTGAAGAGTATAATCTTACACTCCATAGCAAATTCCGCTTCTTAACCTTTTGCATTACCATTGAACATTTGTTCAACTTAGTGAAGCAACAAGGAAAGGGTATTATTACCTATAGTCTGAACTTTATCAGGTTTCCTTGTTTTTTACCTAATGTCCTTTTGCTCTCCCAGTTTCCCATCCAGGATATGACACTAAATTTAGTCCTCCCATGTTATGCCTTGTCAGGTTCCTCTTTGCTGTGACACTTTTTTAGATTTCTTGTTTCTAAGTTCAGTTCATGGTCTGCAGCAAGCCAGGCTTCTTTGTCCATCACGCACTCCCAGAGCTTGCTCAAACTCGAAGTTGGTGATACAATCCAACCATCTCCTCTTCTTTTGTCCCCGTATGCTCCTGCATTCAATCTTTCCCAGCACCAGAGTCTTTTCAAATGAGTGAGTTCTTCGCATCACTCGTATCTCCAATACTTTGGTGGCCAAAATATTGGAGTTTCAGCTTCAGTATCAGTTCTTTAATGAATATTCAGGACTTAGTTCCTTTAGGAATGACTGGTTGGGTGCCCTTGTAGTCCATGGGACTCTCAAGAATCTTCTCAAACACCACAGTTCAAAAGCATCAATTCTTCAGCGCTCAGCTTTCTTTATAATCCAACTCTCACATCCATACAATGGCAACCCACTCCAGTATTCTTGCCTGGAGAATCCCAGGGACAGGGGAGCCTGGTGGGCTGCCGTCTATGGGGTCGCACGGATTCAGCCACGACTGAAGCGACTTACCAGCAACAGCAGGACATCCATTTACGACTACTGGAAAAACCTTAGCTTTGACTAGATGAACGTTTGTAGGCAAAGTTTGCTGTCTAGGTTGGTCATAACTTTCCTTCAAAGGTGTAAGTGTCTTTTAATTTCATGGCTGCAGTCACCATATGCAATGATTTTTGATCCCCAAGAATAAAGTCTCTCTGTTTCCATTGTTTTCCCCATCTATTTTCTATGAAGGGCTGGGACCGGATGCCATGATCTTCATTTTCTGAAGGTTGAGTTTTAAGCCAAATTTTCACTCTCCTCTTTTAATTTCATCACGAGGCTCTTTAGTACTTCTTTGCTTTTTGCCATAAGAGTGGTGTCATCTGCATATCTGCAGTTATTGATATTTCTCCCAGAAATCTTGATTACTGCTTGTGCTTCATCCAGCCTGGCATTTTGCATGATGTACTCTGCATAGATGTTAAATAAGCAGGGTGTACAGTATACAGCCTTGACATACTCCTTTCCCGATTTGGAACCAGTCTGTTGTTCCATGTCCAGATCTAACTGTTTGTTCTTGAGCTGCATACAGATTTCTCAAGAGGCAGATAAGGTGGTCCTGTATTCCCCCCCTTTAAGAATTTTCCACAGTTTATTGTGATCCACATAGTCAAAGGCTTCGGCATAGTCAATAAAGCAGAAATAGATGTTTTTGTGGAACTCTCTTGCTCTTTCTATGATCGAACGGATGTTGGTGATTTGATCTCTGCTTCCTCTTCCTTTTCTAAATCCAGCTTGAACATCTGGAAGTGTACTGTTCACGTACTGTTGAAGGCTGGCTTGGAGAATTTTGAGCATTGCTTAGTTAGTATGTGAGATGAGTGCAATTGTGTAGTAGTTTCAACATTCTTTGGCATTGCTTTTCTTTGGGATTGGAATAAAACTGAGCTTTTTCAGTCCTGTGGCCACTGATGAGTTTTCCAAATTTGCTGCCGTATTTAGTGCAGCACTTTAAAAGCATCAGCTTTTAGGATTTGAAATAGCTCAACTGGAATTCCATCACCTCAACTTGCTCTGTTCATAGTGATACTTTGTACGGCCTCTTGACTTCGCATTCTCTTGTTTCTGAGGACTTTGACAATTTGGAGTTTTGCATGTTGGTTTTTACATTAGATCCTGAGATGTTATTGACCTTATTGTTAAAAGTTCTTATAAGTTTCTTCTTCCAGAAAACCTCAAATGAAGTTAGTACTATCAGTGCTGTGGATTTCCTCATGGCAATGGTTGAATTAATCTCTTGGTTTAGCCGCAGATGTGACACACAGGTTCGTCTCTAGAGCCCAGAGGATCAAGATCATCTGTAGTTATGAGGCAAAGGTGGCAGCAGCAGGAGTGTTTTGTAAAGTACTAGTGAATCCAACTGCCATTGCAGGAGATGCAGGAGACGCGGGTTGGATCCCCTGGAGGAGGCAATGGCAACCCTCTCCAGTGTTCTTGCCTGTGAAATCCCATGAACAGAGGAAGGCTCCAGTTCATGGCTGGCTACAGTTCATGGGGTCACAAAGATTCAGACATGACTGACCATAACACACACACACACAGTGAGTCATTTACTTTAGGAAGTATGACTTTAGCATCCCACATAGTAACTGCTTTTCTTCCATATGGGAGACCATCCTGTCTTATTTAACAGCCTATCAGTTTTTCTCCTGAGTTCTATAGAGAAAGGGGGTCAACACATGGGTGAGACACAACCAGTGTTCAAATGATAAGGCTCGTTTCTTTGAGGTTAGTATCAGTCACGGGTTAGTTTGGAATTGATACACATGGTTCAACCTGAGACTCACACATAAGTCCAGGTTGAGATAGAGAATTCAGAACTGCTTTAAGGAGGGTCCCAATGCAATAAATTTTCACTATATGCCAACTGGCTAAACTGATTTATGTTGGTCAAGCTTTAGCAGGCACTCACAAATGTAGGGCAAAGAAGCAAGGTGAAAGCACAAGCTAGCCAGATGGCAGGAGCTCAAATTGCATGTTCTCCAGCTACAGCACAGCCAGTGCGAAAGCCAAAGAAGAGAGAAGAGACCCCAGGCAATAAGGGACAGCACCTCAGCTTCCTGCTCTTGGGGCCAATTGCTGCCATCACTCCACAGAGACAGGATGGATCCTTCAACAGCAATTCGGTTTGGATACTGAGACTGATGACACATACCCCCAGAGAGTATGAAAAAATTCATCACTCACATACTGAGTTTTTCTGGGGAGAGCACAGCAAGCTCTCAAGAAGGTTGAAGAATAGCTGAATAGAGCAGGGGAGGGAGACTGGCTTGGCTTTTATGGTGGTAAAAGGGAATAAAGCTGGAGAGTTCCACATATAGGCCAGGGCTTGGATGATCTGAACTTCCTTTTGGCCAAGAGAAGACAGTACCTGGGCTTTCTTCTCACATATAGGTAAGTAAGGGAAGAGCTGTGGTAGGGCTCTTTGAGGCAATAATGTTATGTATATGTATGGTGTTTAGCACAGTTTTGAATTCAAACAGCCATTATAACCAATCTTCTCATATTGTTTTCAGATAAACTGCTTTTTACTAGATTAGTTGTTGTTGTTCACTCAGTTACGTCAACTCTTTGTGACCCCATAGACTGACGCACACCAGCCTTTCCTGTCCTTCACCCTCTCCTGAGGTTTGCTCAAACTCATGTCCATTGAGTCATTGATTCCATCCAACTATCTCATCCTCTTTAATCCCCTTCTCCTGCCTTTAATCCTAGCATCAGGGTCTTTTCCAGCGAGTCAGCTCTTTGCCTCAGGTGGCCAAAGTATTGGAGCTTCAGCTTCAGCATCAGTCCTTCTAATGTATATTCAGGGTTGATTTCTTTAAGGATTGACTGGTTTGATCTCCTGGATGTCCAAGGGACTCTTAAGAGCCTTCTCCAGCCCTACAGTTAAAAGGCGTCAATTCTGTGGCACTCAGCCTTTTTTACTGTCCGGTGATTACATCCATTCAAGACTACAGGATAAAGCATTGTTTTGACTATACAGACCTTTGTAGGCCAAGTATTATCTCTGCTTTTTAATATGCTCTTGCGGTTTGACATTGCTTTTCTTTCAAGGAGAAAGTGTTTTTAGTTTCGTGGCTGTAGTCAACGTCCATGGTGATTTTGGAGGCCAAGAAAATGAATTCCATCACTGTTTCCATTTTCCCCCATCTATTTGCCATGATGTGATGAGACCAGATGACATTATCTCTGTTTTTTGAGTGTTGAGCTTTAAGCCAACTTTTTCCTTTCTCCTCTCACTTTCATCAACAGGCTCTTTAATTCCTCTTCACTTTCTGCCATAGGGTGGTGCCATCTGCAAAGTTCAGTTACTCAGTCATTTCCGAGTCTTTGAGACATCATGGACTGCAGCACGCCGGGCTTCCCTGTTCATCACCAACTCCCAGAGCTTGCTCAAACTCATGTCCATCGAGTCAGTGAAGCCATCGCACCGTCTAATCCTCTGTCATCCACTTCTCTTCCTGCTTTCCATCTTTCCCAGCATTAGGATGTTTTCCAAGGTGTCAGTTGTTTGCATCAGATGGCCAAGGTTTTGGAGCTTCAGCTTCAGCATCAATCCTTCCAATGAATATTCAGGACTGATTTCCTTTACAATTGACTGGTTTGATATCCTTGCTGTCCAACGGACTCTCAAGAGTCTATTCTCTAGCACCATGGTTCAAAAGCATCTGTTCTTCGGTGCTCAACTTTCTTTATGCTCCAACTCTCATATCCATCCATGACTTATGGCAAAACCATAGCTTTGAATACATGGACCTTTGTTGGCAAGGTCACGTCTCAGCTTTTTACTATGCTGTCTAGGTTGTTCATAGATTTTCTTCCAAGGCAGAAATGTTTTTTAATTTCATGGATGCAGCCAGTGTCTGCAATGATCATGGAGCCCAAGAAAATAAAGTCTGTGACTGTTTCCATTGTTTCCCCATTTACTTGGCATGAAGTGATGGGATTGGATGCCATGATCTTTGTTTTTTAAATCTTGACTTTTAAGCCAGCTTTATCACTCCCCTCTTTCATTTGCATCAGAAGACCGTTTAGTTTCTCTATGCTTTCTGCCATAAGGGTGGTGTCATTCACATATCTGAGGTTATTGATATTTCTCCCAGCAGTCTTGATTCCCGCTTGTGCTTTATCCATCCTGGCATTTCACATAATGTACTCTGCATATAAGTTAAATAAGCAGGGTGACAATATACAGTCTTGACGTACTCCTTTCCCAATTTGGATCCAATCCTTTGTTCGAAATCTGATTTTAACTGTTGCTTCTTGACATGCATACAGATGTCTTAGGAGGCAGGTAAGGTGGTATGGTATTCCCATCTGGTTAAAAGTTTTCCACAGATTGTTATGATCCACAGTCAAAGGATTTGTTTTAACCAGTAAAGCAGATGTAGATGTTTTGTGGAATTTTCTTCTTTTCTGTATGATCCAGCAGATGTTGGCAATTTGATGTTTGATTCCTGTGCCCTTTCTAAATACAGCTTAAACATGTGGAAGTTGTCAGTTCATGTACTGCTGAAGCCTAGCTTGGAGAGTTTTGAGCATTACTTTGCCAGCCAGCGAGATGAGTGCAGTTGTGCGGTAGTTTGAGCATTCTTTGGCATTGCCTTTCTTTGGGATTGGAATGAAAACTGATGTTTTCCAGCCCTGGGGCCACCGGTGAATTTTCCAAATTTGCTGGCATATTGAGTGCAGAACTTTTGCAGCATTATCTTTCAGATTTGTAGTAGCTCCCCTAGAATTCCATCCCCTCCAGTAGCTTTGTTTGTAGTGATGCTTCTGAGGCCCACTGGACTTCGTGTTCTAGGATGTCTGGCTCTAGGTCAGGGATCACACCATCATGGTTATCTTGGTCATTAAGATCTTTTTGTATAGTTCTTTCTGTGTGTTTTGCCACCTCTTCTTAGTATCTTCCACTTCTGGTAGGTCCATACCGTTTCTGTCCTTTATTGAGCCCATCTTTGCATGAAATGTTCCCTTTGTATCTCAAATTTTCTTGAAGAGATCTCTAGTCTTTCCCATTCTATTGTTCTCTATTTCTTTGCACTGATCACTTAGGAAGGCTTTCTTATCTCTCCTTGCCGTTCTTTGGAACTCTGCATTCAGATGGGTATGTCTTTCCTTTTCCCCTTTGCCTTTAGCTGCTCTTCTTCTCTCAGCTATTTGGAAGCCCTCCTCAGACAGCCCTTTTGCCTTTTTGCATTTCTCTTTCTTGGCGATGGTCTTGATCACCACCTCCTGTCCATAGTTCTTCAGGCACTCTGTCTATCAGATCTAGTCCTTTGCATCGATTTGTCACTTCCACTGTATCACTGTAAGGGATTTGATTTAGGTCATACCTGAATGGCCTAGTCATTTTCCCTGCTTTCTTCAAATGAAGTCTGAATTTTGCAACAAGGAGTTCATGATCTGAGCCACAGTCAGACTGGAATCTGACTGTTTACCGTCATATGGAAAACCAGTTACCCCAGTGCAGATTACTAAACAGATCATTGTTTCACCACTGACTTGAAAATTCATCTTTCAGGTAAAATAAGCATATGAAAGTTTCTATTTGAATGATCAGATATACCATTAAGATGTATTTTCTCTGATAGCCAATAATCTCCTACTGTTGTAACTGGATACAAGAAAATCCCATGTAAATTTCTCAGCCTATCCTAGTTTAATGCATTTATAACTTTAAATGAACATAATGTTTAGTTTATCAATTTTTATTGGCTGTTCTAAAATACTCAAAGAATTTTATTTTATTTTTTATTCACTTAGCAAATATTTATTTTTTTATTTTTTGAATATAAATTTATTTATTTTAATTGGAGGCTAATTACTTTACAATAGTGTATTGGTTTGGCCATACATCAACATGAATCCACCACAGGTATACACGTGTTCTCCATCCAGAACCCCCCTCCCACCTCCCTCCCCATCCCATCCCTCTGGGTCATCCCAGTGCACCAGCCCGAGCATCCTGTATCATGCATCAAACCTGGACTGGCAATTTGTTTCACATATAATATTATATATGTTTCAATGCCATTCTCCCAAATCATCCCACCCTCACCCTCTTCCACAGAGTCCAAAAGACTGTTCTATACATCTGTGTCTCTTTTGCTGTCTCTCAGACAGGGTTATCGTCACCATCTTTCTAAATTCCATATATATGCGTTAGTATACTGAATTGGTGTTTTTCTTTCTGGGTTACTTCAGTCTGTATAATAGGCTCCAGTTTCATCCACCTCATTAGAACTGATTCAAATGTATTCTTTTTAATGGCTGAGTAATATTCCACTGTGTACATGTACCACAGCTTTCTTATCGATTCACTTGCTGATGGACATCTAGGTTGCTTCCATGTCCTGGTTATTGTAAACAGTGCTACGATGAACATTGGGGTACACGTGTCTCTTTCCCTTCTGGTTTCCTCAGTGTGTATGCCCAGCAGTGGGATTCCTGGGTCGTATGGCAGTTCTATTTCCAGTTTTTGAAGGAATCTCCACACTGTTCTCCATAGTGGCTGTACTAGTTTGCATTTCCACGAACAGTGTAAGAGGGTTCCCTTTTATCCACACCCTCTCCGGCATTTATTGCTTATAGACTTTTGGATAGCAGCCATTCTGACTAGCCTGAAGTGGTACCTCATAGTGGTTTTGATTTGCATTTCTCTGATAATGAGTGATGTTGAGCATCTTTTCATATGTTTGTTTGCCATCTGTATGTCTTCTTTGGAGAAATGTCTGTTTAGTTCTTCTGCCCATTTTTTTGATTGGGTCATTTATTTTTCTGGAATTGAGCTGCAGGAGTTGCTTGTATATTTTTGAGATTAATTCTTTGACAGTTGCTTCATTTGCTATTATTTTCTCCCATTCTGAAGGCTGTCTTTTCACCTTGCTTATAGTTTCATTTGTTGTGCAGAAGCTTTTAATTTTAATTAGGTCCCATTTGTTTATTTTTGCTTTTATTTCCAATATTCTGGGAGGTGGGTCATGGAGGATCCTGCTATGATTTATGTCGGAGAGTGTTTTGCCTATGTTCTCCTCTAGGAGTTTTATAGTTTCTGGTCTTACATTTAGATCTTTAATCCATTTTGAGTTTATTTTGTGTATGGTGTTAGAAAGTGTTCTAGTTTCATTCTTTTACACGTGGTTGACCATTTTTCCCACCACCACTTGTTAAAGAGATTGTCTTTTCTCCATTGCATATTCTTGCCTCGTTGAAGATAAGGCATCCATAGGTGCTTGGATTTATCTCTGGGCTTTTTGTTTTGTTCCATTGATCTATATTTCTGTCTTTGTGCCAGTACCATACTGTCTTGATGACTGTGTCTTTGTAGTAGAGCATGAAGTCAGGCAGGTTGATTCCACCAGTTGTATTCTTCTATTTCAAGATTGCTTTGGCTATTCGAGGGTTTTTGTATTTCCATACAAATTGTGAAATTATTTGTTCTAGCTCTGTGAAAAATACCGTTGGTAGCTTGATAGGGTGGAGAAGGCAATGGCACCCCACTCCAGTACTCTTGCCTGGAAAATCCCATGGACAGAGGAGCCTGGTAGGCTGCAGTCCATGGGGTCGCTCAGAGTCAGACACGACTGAGCGACTTCACTTTCACTTTTCACTTTCATGCATTGGAGAAGGAAATGGCAACCCACTCCAGTGTTCTTGCCTGGAGAATCACAGGGACCGGTGGGCTGCCGTCTCTGGGGTCGCACAGAGTCAGACACGACTGAAGCGACTTAGCAGCAGCAGTAGCAGCAGCTTGATAGGGATTGCATTGAATCTATAGATTGCTTTGGGTAGTATACTCATTTTCACTATATTGATTTTCCAATCCATGAACATGGTATATTTCTCCATCTGTTAGTGTCCTCTGATTTCTTTCACCAGTGTTTTATAGTTTTCTATATATAGGTCTTTAGTTTCTTTGGGTAGATATATTCCTAAGTATTTTATTCTTTTCGTTTCAATGCTGAATGGCATTGTTTCCTTAATTTCTCTTTCTATGTATAGAAATGCAAGGGATTTCTGTGTGTTGATTTTATATCCTGCAACTTTACTATATTCATTGATTAGCTCTAGTAATTTTCTGGTGGAGTATTTAGGGTTTTCTATGTAGAGGATCATGTCCTCTGCAAACAGTGAGAGTTTTACTGCTTCTTTTCCAATTTGGATTCCTTTTATTTCTTTTTCTGCTCTGATTGCTGTGGCCAAAACTTCCAAAACTATGTTGAATAGTAGTGGTGAAAGTGGCCACCCTTGTCTTGTTCCTGACTTTAGGGGAAATGCTTTCAATGTTTCACCATTGAGGATAATGTTTGCTGTGGGTTTGTCATATGTAGCTTTTATTATGTTGAGGTATGTTCCTTCTATTCCTGCTTTCTGGAGGGTTTTTATCATAAATGATTGTTGAATTTTGTCAAAAGATTTCTCTGCATCTATTGATATAATCATATGGCTTTTATCTTTCAGTTTGCTAACGTGGTGTATTACATTGATTAATTTGCAGTATTGAAGAATCCTAGCATCTCTGGGGGTAAAGCCCACTTGGTCATGATGTATGATCTTTTTAATGTGTTGTTCGATTCTGATTGCTAGAATTTTGTTAAGGATTTTTGCATCTATGTTCATCAGTGATATTGGCCTGTAGTTTTCTTTTTTTGTGGCATCTTTGTCAGGTTTTGGTATTATGGTGATGGTGGCCTCATAGAATGAGTTTGGCAGTTTACCTTCCTCTGCAATTTTCTGGAAGAGTTTGAGTAGAATAGCTGTTAGTATTCTCTAAATTTTTTGTAGAATTCAGCTGTGAAGCCGTCTGGACCTGGGCTTTTGTTTGCTGGAAGATTTCTGATTACAGTTTCAATTTTTGTGCTTGTGATAGGTCTGTTAAGATTTTCTATTTCTTCCTGGTTCAGTTTTGGAAAGTTGTACTTTTCTAAGAATTTGTCCATTTCTCCCAAGTTGTCCATTTTATTGGCATATAATTGCTGATAGTAGTCTCTTATGATCCTTTGTATTTCTGTGTTGTCTGTTGTGATCTCTCCATTTTCATTTCTAATTTTATTGATTTGATTCTTCACCCTTTGTTTCTTGATGAGTCTGGCTAATGGTTTGTCAATTTTATTTATCCTCTCAAAGAACCAGCTTTTGGCTTTATTGATTTTTGCTATGGTCTCTTTTGTTTCTTTTGCATTTATTTCTGCCCTAATTTTTAAGATTTCTTTCCTTGTACTAAACCTGGGGTTCTTTATTTCTTCCTTTTCTAGTTGCTTTAGGTGTAGAGTTAGGTTATTTATTTTGCCTTTTTTGTTTTGTTCCTTGAGGTATGCCTGTATTGCTATGAACCTTCCCCTTAGGACTGCTTTTACAGTGTCCCACAGGTTTTGGGTTGTTGTGTTTCCATTTTTATTCGTTTCTATGCATATTTTTATTTCTATTTTAATTTCTTCTGTGATTCAGTAGTGTGTTGTTCAGCCTCCATATGTTGGAATTTTTAATAGTTTTTCTCTTGTAATTGAGATCTAATCTTACTGCATTGTGGTCAGAAAAGATGCTTGGAATGATTTCAATTTTTTTGAATTTACCAAGGCTAGATTAATGGCCCTGGATGTGATCTATCCTGGAGAAGATTCCAGGTGCACTTGAGAAAAAGGTGAATTTCATTGTTTGGTGTTGTAATGTCCTATAGATATCAATTAGGTCTAACTGGTCTGTTGTATCAGTTAAAGTTTGTGTTTCCTTGTTAATTTTCTGTTTAGTTGATCTATCCATAGGTGTGAGTGGGGTATTAAAGTTTCCCACTATTATTGTGTTATTGTTAATTTCCTCTTTCATACTTGTTAGCATTTGTCTTACATATTGTGGTGCTCCTATGTTGGGTGCATATATATTCATCATTGTTGTATCTTCTTCTTGGATTTATCCTTTGATCATTATGTAGCATCCTTCTTTGTCTCTTTACACAGCCTTTGTTTTAAAGTCTATTTTATCTGATGTGAGTATTGCTACTCCTGCTTTCTTTTGGTCTCTATTTGCATGGAATATTTTTTTTCAGCCCTTCACTTTCAGTCTGTATGTGTCCCTTGTTTTGTGGTGGGTGTCTTGTAGACAATATATAAAGGGGTCTTGTTTTTGTATCCACTCAGCCAGTCTTTATCTTTTTGTTGGGGCATTCAACCCATTTACATTTAAGGTAATTATTGATAAGTATGATTCCATTGCCATTTACTTTGTTTTTTTTGGGTTTGAGTTTATACACCCTATCTGTGTTTCCTGTCTAGAGCAGATCCTTTAGCATTTGTTGGAGAGCTGATTTGGTGCTGCTGAATTCTCTCAGCTTTTGCTTGCCTGTAAAGCTTTTGATTTCTCTTTCAAATTGAATGAGATCCTTGCTGGGTCGTAAGTTTTTCTCTTTCATCACTTCAATATGTCCTGCCATTCCCTCCTGGCCTGAAGAGTTTCTACTGAAAGATCAGCTGTTATCCTTATGGGAATCCCCTTGTGTGTTATTTGTTGTTTTTCCCTTGCTGCTTTTAATATTTGTTCTTTGTGTTTGATCTTTGTTAATTTGATTAATATGTGTCTTGGGGTGTTTTGCCTTGGTTTTATCTTATTTGGGACTCTCTGGGTTTCTTGGACTTGGATGATTATTTCCTTCTCCATTTTAGGGAAGTTTTCAATGATTATCTCCTCAAGTATTTTCTCATGGTCTTTCTTCTTGTCTTCTTTCGAATGTTGAGGCGTTTACCATTGTCCCAGAGGTCTCTGAGATTGTCCTCATTTCTGGTAATTCGTTTTTCTTTTTTCCTCTCTGATTCATTTATTTCTACCAATCTATCTTCTACCTCACGAATCCTATCTTCTGCCTCTCTTATTCTATTATTTGTTCCCTCCAGAGTGTTTTTGATCTCATTTATTGCATTATTCATTATATATTGACTCTTTTATTTCTTCTAGGTCCTTGTTAAACCTTTCTTGCATCTTCTCAATACTTGTCTCAGGCTGTTTATCTGTGATTCCATTTTGATTTCAAGATTTTGGATCATTTTCACTATCATTATTTGGAATTCTTTATCAGGTAGATTCCCTATCTCTTCCTCTTTTGTTTGGTTTGGTGGGCATTTATCCTGTTCATTTACCTGCTGGGTATTCCTCTGTCTCTTCATCTTGTTTATATTGGTGTGTTTGGGGTGGCTTTTCTGTATTCTGGCAGTTTGTGGAGTTCTCTTTATTGTGGAGTTCCCTGGCTGTGGGTGGGGTTGTAGGGGTGGCCTGTCAATGTTTCCTGGTTAGGGAAGCTTGCCTTGTTGTTCTGGTGGGTGGAGCTGTATTTCTTCTCTCTGGAGTGCAATGAAGTGTCCAGTAATGAGTTATGAGATGTCCGTGGGTTTGGAGTGACTTTGGGCAGCCTGTATATTGAAGCTCAGGGCTGTGTTCCTGTGTTGCTGGAGAGTTTGTGTGGTATGTCTTGCTCTGGAACTTGTTGGCCCTTAGGTGGTGCTTGGTTTCAGTGTAGGTATGGAGGCTTTTGATGAGCTCCTGTCGATTAATGTTCCCTGGATTCAGGAATTCTCTGGTGTTCTCAGGATTTGGACTTAAGGCTCCTGCTTCTGGTTTTCAGTCTTATTTTTACAGTAGCCTCAAGACTTCTCCATGTATACAGCACCGTTGATAAAACATCTCCTTTCGAAGACAATGGGCTGCTTCTCTGGGTGCCTGATGTCCTCTGCTGGCATTCAGAAGTTGTTTTGTGGAATTGACTCAGCGTTCAAATGTTCTTTTGATGAATTTGTGGGGGAGCACGTAGTCTCCCTGTCCTATTCCTCCGCCATCTTAGGACTGCTCCCTCAAAGAATTTTAAAGCTATGAAAAGTAGTGGTCTAAATTAGCAAGTGAAAAATATTTTGAATGCTGTCTTTATCTATTTAGCATCTATTTAGAGCCATGTCCAGAAAGATAGTTGTAAAAAGTGTGCATATCCCAGGGTGTCTTCAGTTTTTAGTGCTTAGGGTAATTTTTTTGAAAGTTCATCCCTGTACTTTGAGTTTGTTTTTTTTTTTTTTTTTTTTACTTTGAGTTTTTAACAATAAAAATGATAAATGATTTTAAGCTTAACATTTTCTAAAGCAAACATTATAAAGCAGGGAACATGATCTAGTATATGCAGAATGATTTGAGTATTCACTCCTCCAGGAGTTCATCAATCATGCCTTGAACAGTGACCATAATATTGTTTCTCTTGTGTTCAGGTTTGGGATTCCAGAGATGAATGAAATATGCTTGTCCTTGTTGTATATTGTATATTGGGGAAGACAAATAGATATATCAAAAATTCTAATGTAAAATGGCAATTGCTTTAATCCGAGTATCTGTAGGAGCACAAAAGCAATGGACTCTGCTGGCTTTGGCAGCAGAAAGGCTTCAAAGCAGAAGCACCATTTGAGTTTAGCCTTAAAGAATGAGGACACTTTCATCACTCAGCTGCTCTAGGTGCAGAAGGGACCTTCCTTGCTTCAACGGGAAAGGAAAAATCTATTCCGATTTCATTATGTGGAGAAGCCACTAAACAGCTTCTTACTTGCAGTCTTAACTGATCCTAATGTGGAAAGATGGGCAAATATCAGAGACCAAAAGGAGAAAGTAGAAGCATCAAGGGAACAAGAGCCTTTGGAAGAGTCCTGATCCGGAAGTAATAAAATGAGGACCTGCTTTGAAAAATCCAAGAAGATTTTTTTGAGGAAAGAAGAACTCAAAGCTGCATTTGGAAGGAAGCAACTGTGAATACAGTCTGACTAAGCTCAGCATGTTATATTTGCTGGTAAGGAAGAAATATGGGTTGCTGTTCATTTGAGATCCATGGAAGAGGTTGGAGAAGAGGGCGTTGGTATTCCAGCAATGATTTGTTAGGTAGAAAGAGAAGGTTAGAAATCAGATACTACTATATTCATTAAATAAATTAATTATAAGTCATGGACAGACATTTGTTATCTAGAGGTACCAGAATGCTTAACCACTGAGAAAAGGTGCCCACAAATACTCTGTCTTCAAGGATGAAAGAAGGTCTGATTACTCAATTACTCATTACTTATCAGCAGCTAACACAGGCCATTCTAGGTTTGGAGGTGGAGGGTAGGGGAGAAAGAGGCAAGAAGTATGTACTTAAGTATGTATGTATGTATTTATATTATTGATAGAAACAGAAGCCATTTAATCACATGCTTTGTTGCTGTTGTTATTGCCAAGTCGCGTCAGTTGTGTTCGACTCTGTGTGACCCCATAGACGGCAGCCCACCAGGCTCCCCTGTCCTTGGGATTCTCCAGGCAAGAACACTGGAGTAGGTTCCCATTTCCTTCTCCAGTGCATGAAAGTGAAAAGTGAAAGTGAAGTTGCTCAGTCGTGTCTGACTCCTCACGACCCCATGGACTATAGTCCACCAGGTTCCTCCGTCCATGGGATTTCCCAGGCAAGAGTACTGGAGTGGGTTGACATTGCCTTCTCCAATCATATGCTTGCTGCTGCTAAGTCGCTTCAGTCGTGTCCAACTCTGTGCGACTCCATAGATGGCAGCCCACCAGGCTCCCGTCCCTGGGAGTTTCCAGGCGAGAATACTGGAGTGGGTTGCCATTTCCTTCTCCAATGCATGAAAATGAAAAGTGAAAGTGAAGTCGCTCAGTCATGCCCGACTCTTAGCGACCCCATGGACTGCAGCCCACCAGGCTCCTCTGTCCATGGGATTTTCCAGGCAAGAGTACTGGAGTAGGTTGCCATTGCCTTCTCCAATCATATGCTTAGTAGTCTAATGTAATGTCGGGTGTTTTACATAAATTGTTCCATTCAATCCCAGAATGGTTCTAAGATACAGATACATGCGATCATCATTCCCATTTTACAGATGAGAAAACTAAGTATTATCAAAGTTTAGGAACTTACTCAAGGTCATATACCTTTTAGGTGGTGAGATTGGACTTGAAATCCTGTGGTTGCAACTGTTCAAGTAAATACTGTTATATCCCCTCTGCTGCGACCCTAGTCTCGATTATCATTATATCATACTTCTGTAGTGTTAAGAGGCTGAGACTCCTCTGATTCTACACAGTTCACAACATTCAGTGAACTTTGTAAAAAGGCAACCAGACTATATCACTTTCTTTATCAAACTATCAAACAGCCCTCCACTGCACAGAAGATAAAGTCTAGATTCTTATCGCACAAGTCCCTACAAGACCTCATCTCTGCCTCTCCAGCCTCAGTCTTCTCAGTCTGCTCTGCTCCTCTCTGACTGATCTCCAGTTACACTCAACCTTCACAGTTCCTCAGCACACTGTTCTTGCCTCATGACATGGCTCCTTCTGTCCTACCTATAATGCTGTTCTTCAAACTCTTCACACAACTGACTGTATCTCATTCTTCAAGTCTTGATTCAGATATCAGCACCTCAGAAAAGGTTTCCCCACACCCTTTAGGTAATAGCTGTCCTCTGCCCCACACCAATACCAGGAACCACCCCTTTGCCCATGAAAATAGAAATTACTTGATGACAGGAAATATTGACTTTATGTCCTTCACTGTAAGTCCAGAAACAAGAGCAATATCTGACACATACTAGGCCCTCAAGCCATATTTGTTTCCTGAAATAGTGATATCTTTCTTACAGTGTCATTCTCATGTGTATAAATACATACATACATATATATATGTATATATGCACACACACACACATATATATATGGTTTTGTGAAATATGGGAGCTTGATATCATCTCATAGAAGTGGAATGTACACTGCCCTCCCCAAATTTCATCTCGATGTCAAGGCTAATGATTTCATACATACACCAAGAATATATGAAAATGATTGTTACTGATATAATGAGTTATGCATCAAAAATAGTGTTAAGCCAACGAAAAAAGAGAAAGAATAGTAACTGTGAGGTGATGAATCATTAGATGATTGTGATTCATTCATTCTATAGATGTAGGTATGGATATAGATACAATCAAAGCATCAATTTCTACACCTTAAACACAGGCAATTTTAAATGTCCATTACAAGTCAATAAAACTGAATAAACAATGGGATCAAACTCTATTACAATTTACCCATTATGTTTGTTTGGTAACTAAAGCATTGCATGGTTAATTTAATTTCATCTTGTTTATGGAAGGCATTATGGAACCTGCAGTGTGAGACCAGTAAAGGAGATGAGTATTCCATTCAACATCTTGTTCAAGAGCTACTATTTTGTATTCTCAAAAGTAAAATGAGTGGGTTTCTATCAATGTGTAGAACTCCAAAGAGGACAAGGAATGCCATGGTGAGACATTGTATTGTGGCTTTAATATGTGGAGAAATGTGTGACCTTGATTTACATTTTGGGTATAATCTCTCTGGAAGCAAGAGATTCTGTGAGTTCTTCATCCTAAATGATACAAGCTTGGATAGGAATTGTTTGACTTGGCAAGAATAGACAGTCAGCACATTGGCAGTGGCCCAAAGATCTATAAAGATGTGAAGATGAGGCCAATTATTGGTCACACATTGTCTGCGAAGGCAACTGCATAAAGTTTGAACATTTGAGCTAACCTTTGGGTCCTGTCCTTTATAAGAACATTCTGATGAAGAGATGAAAAGTAGCAACTCTCAAGCAAGCTCCATTAAGTGTCATGGTGTTGATATCATTGGTTAAGTGAATGACCTCCCTTTGGTTTTCACTGTGTTGATGCTAAGGGGCTCCCCACGTGTCCAGGGGTTCTAAGAAATGAGCTGTTGTAGCAGTGTGGCATCTGACAAAGGGCTGAGCACAGGGGAAGGTACCCTCTCCTGAAGATAGGGTATGCAGAGGGCCCAGGTTCGGCTCCATCCTGTAGCAAGGAGGCTTCACTAGCTATCCTGAGCTTGCAGAGTGCTACTTACATAATCAAAGGCCAAATGGGCAGCTGGATATGGAGGGTCATAGGTTCAAGACCTGAGATAGTCTATATTTCCAGGCCAGTCCAGCATGTACTCACATGTGCTACACTACGGTCATACAGCATTGGGCCATGGTGGGCAGTTCCTTGTATCAGAAGCCCATGAGAGTAATGGCTATCATTGATGGCACAGGGACTCCAAGATACATGAGAGAAAGTTGCTAAAGCTTGCACAGTGAAGGAGTCTCCGGGGGCGCTAATAGGGGTGCTTGTTCTTTGGCAATTTAGGCAGACTCTAGAATCTTCTGACACAGGGTGTCTCATTCAAGGCAGGCCTATTTGGAAGTTACTGACCAAAAATACTGTGCATATGAAGAAATGTTGCCTCCAGAATCTAAAAATTTCTAAAACATGTTGTGAAGTCGCTCAGTCGTGTCCGACTCTGCCTGCACCAGGCTCCTCTCTCCATGGGATTTTATAGGCAAGAGTACTGCAGTAGGTTGCCATTTCCTTCTCCAGAGAATCTTCCCGACCCAGGGATCGAACCCAGGTCTCCCACATTGTAGACAAACGCTTTACCATCTGAACCACCAGGGAAGTCCTGGTGAAACACGTTGGGCTTGTCTTAACAGTATGAATACTTCATCTAAGACTAAAATTTGTTTCTCATCATTGGCAAGATTGGAGCAGTACTCAACTTACCAAAGAATTTTCAGGAACTTAACTGATGTGGTGGGACCGTCTACTAGTGTATCATAGGAATCTCCCCAAATGAGAGTGTCATCAATGTGAGGTCCTAATTGTGTACCTGGGAAAGCTAAAGGCAGTGGAAATATTGCCTTCGAAGACTATGTGAGATGGCAGGTGTGGACAGTGGGCCACTGAGTAGCAGGTGAAGGTGTACCGTGTCCCTCTGAAGGTGAAGGTCAAGTGTAGCTGAGAAGCTGTGGATACAGTCACTGAAACGGCAGGCTAGACAAATGCTTTGTTATGACTACCAAGTATTTACAAGTTATTCTGTGGAAGCAATATTGCTAACAATATGCATGGAACCCTAGTGAATGGTGCAATGACACCAAGGGTAAAAGTTCACACTGAGGCCCTGTTCTCACTTTACAGCTTTAAGTTCAAGTAAAAATTTGTCTGTTAAGTGCAGCAGGAGTGGGGATAATCACACCTTCTCTGAGAGGTCTGCTATAATGGGTTTCAATCTGTGAAGACACTGGTTTCATTGAGATTGAATCTTTTAAAAAACAACTGAGGTGATGTGGCGGATTCATTTTGATATTTGGCAAAACTAATACAATTATGTAAAGTTAAAAAAAACAAAAAACAACTGAGGTGAAAACTGTGATTGTAACTAAGGGGAAAGGTCTATCTGGTCTCATATTTTTAAAGCTTATTATACAGGCCAAAGACTTAATTTTATTACTCATTGAGTTAGATTCTCCACGTGCACTAGAGGCTACTTGGGGTAATGGAGGTTTTGGCACTGGGAAATGTAGGCAAGGCAGTAATTCCAGTGGTTAAGGTTAGGCATATCTGTTTCTATGTCACGTACCTTTACTCCCTGGTTGTTTGTAGTAGCTTGCCCAAATGTGGGCCAGAAGAGGAACAGAAATTGATGAGGGGCAAAAACTCAATTGTCACACCTGAAAAGTGGGATCTGATTATTGCACAGAGCCACCACCCCTACATCACCCCTCTCCCTAGATGGGACCTCTGAAACACACAGAAACACCAAGTCCTTTTCCTTCTCACCAGTGGGATGAAGAGTTCAGGAAGCAATCTTCAGTCTGCAGTTCTCAGTCTTCACCCAGTCCTCAGTCCCCAGTGTCTGGGTAAGTATGGACTGGCTGGTCTGGGCCCTAGACTGAAAGGACGCCTCCTCCCTCCCTCCTCACACACCGGACCCTTCCCTTTCTCCCCTCTCCATCATCAAAAAACACACGCACACACATCTTTTTACTGCTTGTTGATACTTTAATCGTCAACATCTGAATACTTTGATCTGTCCAGAGGGACCATCGTTGTATGTTTGATGTCTGCACAAACGACTATTCTGCCTTTGCTTTTCCTGGAGTTACAGCAGATGGCTCAGCATCTTGGGCTCCAGGTGGGCACAGGGGCTTACTTGCAGAATCGTCAGAAGTGTTGGAAGAATCCTCTGGGGGTTCTTCATCCGCCATTGGCCCACTTTCATTCTTCTTTTTATTCTGCGGGTGGTGGTAGAAGACTGGATTCGCCGACCTCTTCCCTTTCTTTTTCCGGCCCGGATTCCGCTGAAGGGTTGATTTTACCTTCCTCGTGGGCTTTCGTATCTGGTAAGAAAACAGAGTCATCCAGAAAGACATTAGTGGAGGAGGATGGGAAGAACTTTGAGAGAACGGGTGTGCATTGAGGAGGGGTTTGTGCCAGGCAAGCTGCGGCAGGGCGAGTCTTGGGTGGGGGATGAAGAGGAAGAACATGAGCAGGGTAATCTGACCTTCTGACTGTCCAAGCCATCGGACTGATCAGTGTTCTTTCTCTTCCTTTCGTTAGCACTTGAAGCTTGTTGCTGCAAATGGAAAGCGTCTATCTCGATTTCTGTTTCCTCCTCCTTCACTTCCTTAATTAGGTCTGCCATGTTGTAGCAACGGTGGCCTCCACCAAGGCGCCTGGCGTCTCTATATATACCGTCGCAGGACAATGGTGAGCCACAACTGTCCGTTTGATTGGTCAGCAAGAAATTTCTCCAGCCAATGGTAGCCCTGACACTGCTGACATCACAAAGCGCCGCTTGGGAAACATCCATGGGGGCGGGGAGGGTGCAAAGGAGTCCAAGTGCTCTGGTTTGAGAAAAGAAGTGCTTTCGCAACAACCATTAAAGAGCCTTCCCAATTTGACTTTCCGGAAAACATTTCCTCATCTTGTCCAGTTCAGTTCTTGTGGTGTAGAAGTTAGGGAGCCAGTGTTCCTTGCAAACCATTTTCTCATGGCCACCCCCATTCAGTGTTTAATTCTGTCATCTTCCGGATCTCATTACCTAGTATTTGGTGTGTTGTTTTTTTTTAAACAGTTTACTTTAGAAGTTTTAGATTTGCACGATAATTGTGAAGAGTGTTTTCATATACTCCACAACCAATTCTCCTTGTTTACCATTGTACATTAGTATTGAACATTTGTTCAAATTAGTGAACCCACAGTGAAAGAGTAGTATGAACTAAAGTCTGGACATTATCAGATTTCTTTCAGTACAGTTCAAGTTCAGTCGCGTCAGTTGTGTCCGACTCTTTGCGACCCCATGAACAGCACGCCAAGCCTCCCTGTCCATCACAACTCCGGGAGTTTACCCAAACCTATATCCATTGAGTCGGGTGATTCCATCCAACCATCTCATCCACTGTTGTCCCCTTCTCCTCCTTGCCCTCAAACTTTCCCAGCATCAGGGTTCTTTCCAAATGAGTCATCTCTTTGCATCAGTGGCGAAAGTATTGGGAGTTTCAGCTTCAACATCAGTCCTTCAAATGAACACCCAGGACTGATCTCCTTTAGAATGGACTGGTTGGATCTCCTTGCAGTCCAAGGGACTCTCAAGAGTCTTCTCCAACACCACAGTTCAAAAGCATCAATTCTTCGGCGCGCAGCTTTCTTCACAGTCCAACTCCCACATCCATACATGACCACTGGAAAAACCATACCTTACTAGACGGACCTTTGTCAGCAAAGTAATGTCTGCTTTTTAATATGCTGTCTAGGTTGGTCAGAACTTTCCTTCCAAGGAGTAAGCGTCTTTTAGTTTCATGGCTTCTGTCACCATCTGCAGTGATTTGGAGGCCACAAAAGTAAAGTCTGCCACTGTTTCCATTGTTTCCCCATCTATTTGCCAGGAAGTGATGGGACCGGATGCTACCATCTTCGTTTTCTGAATGTTGAGCTTTAAGCCAACTTTTTCACTCTCCTCTTTCACTTTCATCAGGAAGCTCTAGTTTCTTCTTCTTTTCTGCCATAAGTGTGGTGTCATCAGCGTATCTGAGGTTATTGATATTTCTCCCGCACTCTTGTTTCCAGCTTGTGCTTCATCCGTGGATAGTTTTCTCATGAGTACGTTGCATATACGTTAATAAGCAGGGTGACAACATACAGCCTTGACTTACTCACTTCCCGATTTGGACCCAGCTCGTCATTGCATGTTCAGTTCTAACTGTTGCTTCGTGACCTGCATACAGATTTCTCAAGAGG
>NC_040105.1:129124129-129192339 GCF_003369695.1 Bos indicus x Bos taurus
AACTGCCTGTTGTTACCCCACAAGTCCCTACGAGACCTCATCTCTGCCTCTCCAGGGTCAGTCTTCTCTCTCTGCTCTGCTCCTCTCTGACTGATTCCAATAACACTCAACTGTTGGCATTCCTCAGTACACTGTTGTTATTCTTGCTTCATGACCTGGCAGCTTGCTATTCTACCTAAAATGCCCTTCTTCCAAATCTTCACACAACTGATTATATCTCATTCTTTAAATCTTGTTTCAGATATGAACTCCTCAGAAAAGGTTTCCCCACACCCTTTAACCAAAGCAGCTCTCCTTTGCCCCACGCCAATACCACGAACCAGTACTTTGACCATGAAAATAGAAATTACTTGATCACAGAAGTATTGACTTTATGTCCTTCACTGTAAGTCAAGAACCAAGTACAATGTCTGACACATCCTAGGCACTCAAGACATATCTGTTTCCTGAAATACTGGTATCTTTCTTAAAGTGCCATACTCATATGTGTATAAATACACACACACACACACACGCTTTTGTGAAATATAGGAGTTTGATGTCATCTCATAGAAGTGTAATGTACACCCCCCTCCCCAATTTTCATCTCAATGTCAAGACTAATGATGCCACACATACACCACAAAAATATGAAAATGATTCTTACTCATATAATGAGTTAATGCATCCAAAATAGAATGCCCAAAAAAGGCAAAAAATAGTAACTGTGCAGTGATGGGTCATTAGGCGATTGTGATTCTTTCACTCTATAGATGTAGGTATGGATGTACATTCAATGAAAACATCAAGTTCTGCACCTTAAATGTATGCAATGTTTATTTGTTCCTTTTAGCTCAATATAATTCATAAACAGTGGCATCTCTCTCTATTACAATTACCCATGATATTTGTTTGATAACCAAAGAATTCCATGCTTCCTTTAATTTGTACTTGTTTATGGAAACCACTGTGGCCCCTGCATGGTGAGAGCAGTAAAGGTGGTGAGTGTTCCATTGAACATCTTGTTCAGGAGATAGTATTTTGTGTTCTGAAAAGCAAAATGAGTCTCTGGGTTTCTCTTATTGTGTAGAACTCCAAAGAGGGTAAGGAGTGCCATGGTGAGACACTGTTCCTTGGCTTTAATATGTGTAGAAAATGTGTGACCTTGATTTGCATTTTGGGTATAATTTATCGGGAGGCAAGAGATTGCGTGAGTTCTTAACCCTAAATGAGACAACCCTGGAGAAGAATTGTTTGACTTGGTCATAATAGACAGTCAGCCCAGTGGCAGTGGCTCAAAGATCTACAAAGGCATGAAGCTGAGGCCAATTGTGGCGCAGACATTCTGTGCTAAGGTAGATGCCTCATACTGGCCCTTTGCGCTGACCTTTGGGTCCTCTCCTTTATCAGGAACATACTGATGAAGAGACGACAAGTAGCAGCTCTCAAGCAAACTCCATCAGTGTGATAGTGACGATGGCATTGGTTAAGTGAATGATCTCCCTTTGGATTTCACTGTGTGGATGCAAAAGGGCTCCCCAGGTGTCCAAGAGTTCTAAGAGATGAACTCTTGTAGCAGTGTGGCATCTAACAAGGGCCTGAGAACAGGCGAAGGTACCCTTTCCTGAAGATAGGGTATGTAGAGGGCCCAGTTTCAGCTAATCCTGTAGCAAGGAGGCCTCACTAGCTATGCTGAGCTTGCAGAGTGCTACTTCTGTAATCAAAGGCCAAATGGGCAGCTGGATATGGAGGGTCATAGATTCAAGACCTGAGATAGTCTATATTTCCAGGCCAGTCCAGCATGTACCCACATGTGCTGCACTATGGTCATAGAGCATTGGGCCAAGGTGGGCAGTTCCCTGTATCAGAAGCCCATGAGACTAAAGGCCATCATTGGTGGTACAGAAACTCCAAGATACATGAGAGAAAGCTGCTAAAGCTTGCACAGTGACAGAGTCTCAGGGGGTGCTGATAGGACTGCCTGTTCTATGGCAATTTAGGCAGATTCTAGAAACTTTTGACACGGGGCATCTCATTCAAGGCAGGCCTATCTGGAAGTTATCGACAAAAATATTGTGTATATGAGGAAATGTTTCCTCCAGAATCTATAAATGTCTAAAACATGTTGGGCTTGTTTTAACAGTATGGGTACTACTGCCGCTGCTGCTGCTAAGTTGCTTCAGTCGTGTCCGACTCTGTGCGACCCCATAGATGGCAGCCCACCAGCCTCCCCCGTCCCTGGGATTCTCCAGGCAAGAACACTGGAGTGGGTTGCCATTTCCTTCTCCAATGCATGAAAGTGAAAAAATAAAGTGAAGTCGCTCAGTTGTGTCTGACTCCTAGTGACCCCATGGACTGCAGCCCTCCAGGCCCCTCCGTCCATGGGATTTTCCAGGCAAGAGTCCTGGAGTGGGGTGCCATTGCCTTCTCCGAGTATGGGTACTAAGAAGCCTAAAACTATTTCTCAACACTGTGAAGACTGGAGGAGTCCAGCACTTACCAGAGTTTTCAGCAACTTCCCTGCAGTGGGGGGACTGTGTAGCATGTGTGTCATAGGAATCTCCTCAAAGGGGATGCCATCAGTGTGAGGTCCCTAGTTGTGTACCTGACAAAACCAAGAGCAGGTGAAAATGTTGCCTTCAAAGACTGTGTGAGATGGCAGGAGTGGACACTGGCCCCACTGAGTAGACAAGTAAAGGTGTATTATTTCCATTTGAAGGTGAAGGTTAAGTGTAGCTGAGAAGTTGTTGAAATAGGCAGTGAAAACAGCATGCTAGCCAAATGTTTTGCTATGACTGAAAAGTATTTACCAGTTATTCGTTGGAAGCAGTATTTTCAATAATATAAATGGACATTTACTGAGTGGGGCCCTGACCCCAAGGGTACAATTTCACACTGAGACCCTGATCTTGTTTTACAGCTTTGAGATGAAGTAAAATGTGTCTGTAAAGGGCAGGAGTGGAGGTAAGCACACCCTCTCTAAATCAGATCAGATCAGATCAGATCAGTCACTCAGTTGTGTCCGACTCTTTGCGACCCCATGAATCGCAGCACGCCAGGCCTCCCTGTCCATCACCAACTCCCGGAGTTCACTGAGACTCACGTCCATCGAGTCAATGATGCCATCCAGCCATCTCATCCTTGTCGTCCCCTTCTCCTCCTGCCCCCAATCCCTCCCAGCATCAGAGTCTTTTCCAATGAGTCAACACTTCGCATGAGATGGCCAAAGTACTGGAGTTTCAGCTTCAGCATCATTCCCTCCAAAGAAATCCCAGGGCTGATCTCCTTTCAGAATGGACTGGTTGGTCTCCTTGCAGTCCAAGGGACTCTCAAGAGTCTTCTCCAAACACCACAGTTCAAAAGCATCAATTCTTCGGTGCTCAGCCTTCTTCACAGTCCAACTCTCACATCCATACACAACCACAGGAAAAACCATAGTCTTGACTAGACGAATCTTTGTTGGCAAAGTAATGTTCTGCTTTTGAATATGCTATCTAGGTTGGTCCATAAACTTTCCTTCCAAGGAGTAAGTGTCTTTTAATTTCATGACTACAGTCACCATCTGTAGTGATTTTGGAGCCCCCAAAAATAAAGTCTGACACTGTTTCCACTGTTTCCCCATCTATTTCCCATGAAGGGTGAGGACCGGATGCCATGGTCTTTGTTTTCTGAATGTTAAGCTTTAAGCCAACTTTTCCACTCTCCACTTTCACTTTTCATGTAGAGGCTTTTTGAGTTCTCTTTCACTTTCTGCCATAAGGGTGGTGTCATCTGCATATCTGAAGTTCTTGATATTTCTCCTGGCAATCTTGATTCTAGCTTGTGTTCTCCAGTCCAGTGTTTCTCATGATGTACTCTGGCATATAAGTTAAATAAGCAGGGTGACAATATACAGCCTTGACATACTCCTTTCCTATTTGGAACCAGTCCTGTTGTTCCATGTCCAGTTCTAACTCTTGCTTCCTGACCTGCATACAGATTTCTCAAGAGGCAGGTCAGGTGGTCTGGTATTCCCATCTCTTTCAGAATTTTCCACAGTTTATTATGATCCACACAGTCAAGGCTTTGGCATGTCAATAAAGCAGAATAGATATTTTTCTGGAACTCTCTTGCTTTTTCTATGATCAGCAGATGTTGGCAATTTGATCTCTGGTTCCTCTGCCTTTTCTAAAACCAGCTTGAACATCTGGAAGTTCACGGTTCACATATTGCTGAAGCCTGGCTTGTAGAATTTTGAGCATTACTTTACTAGCGTGTGAGATGAGTGCAATTGTGAGGTAGTTTGAGCATTTTTTGGCATTTCCTTTCTTTGGATTGGAATGAAAACTGACCTTTTCCAGTCCTGTGGCCCACTGCTGAGTTTCCAAATGTTGCTGGCATATTGAGTGCAGCACTTTCACAGCATCATCTTTCAGGATTTGGAATAGCTCAACTGGAATTCCATCACCTCCACTAGCTTTGTTCTATTGATGCTTTCTAAGGCCCACTTGACTTCACATTCCAGGATGTCTGGCTCTAGGTCAGTGATCACACCATCATGATTATCTGGGTCATGAAGTTCTTTTTTGTACAGTTCTTCTGTGGATTCTTTCCATTCTTCTTAATATCTGCTGCTTCTGTTAGGTCATGCCATTTCTGTCCTTTATCGAGCTCATCTTTGCATGAAATGTTCCTTTGGTATCTCTGATTTCTTGAAGGAGATCCCTAGTCTTCCCATTCTGTTGTTTTCCTCTATTTCTTTGCATTTGATTGCTGAAGAAGGCTTTCTTATCTCTTTTTGCTATTCTTTGGAACTCTGCATTCAGATGTTTATATCTTTCCTTTTCTCCTTTGCTTTTTGCTTCTCTTCTTTTCACAGCTATTTGTAAGGCCTCCCCAGACAGCCATTTTGCTTTTTTGCATTTCTTTTCTGTGGGAATGGTCTTGATCCCTGTCTCCTGTACAATGTCAGGAAACTCATTCCATAGTTCACCAGGCACTCTATCTATCAGATCTAGGCCCTTAAATCTATTTCTCACTTCCACTGTATAATCATAAGGGATTTGATTTAGGTCATACCTGAATGGTCTAGTGGTTTTCCCTACTTTCTTCAATTTAAGTCTGAATTTGGCAATAAGGAGTTCATGGTCAGAGCCACAGTCAGCTCCTGGTCTTGTTTTTGCTGACTGTATAGAGCTTCTCCATCTTTGGCTGCAAAGAATATAATCAGTCTGATTTCGGTGTTGACCATCTGGTGATATCCATGTATAGAGTCTTCTCTTGTGTTGTTGGAAGAGGATGTTTGTTATGACCAGTGCATTTTCTTGGCAAAACTCTATTAGTCTTTGCCCTGCTTCATTCTGTATTCCAAGGCCAAATTTGCCTGTTACTCCAGGTGTTTCTTGACTTCCTACTTTTGCATTCTAGTCCCCTATAATGAAAAGGACATCTTTTTTGGGTGTTAGTTCTAAAAGGTCTTGTAGGTCAACTTCAGCTTCTTCAGCGTTACTGGTTGGGGCATAGACTTGGATTACTGTGATATTGAATGGTTTGCCTTGGAAACAAACAGAGATCATTCTGTCGTTTTTGAGATTGCATCCAAGTACTGCATTTTGGACTCTTTTGTTGACCATGATGGCCACTCCATTCTTCTGAGGGATTCCTGCCCACAGTAGTAGATATAATGGTCATCTGAGTTAAATTCACCCATTCCAGTCCATTTCAGTTCGCTGATTCCTAGAATGTCGACATTCACTCTTGCCATCTCTTGTTTGACCACTTCCAATTTGCCTTGATTCATGGACCTGACATTCCAGGTTCCTATGCAATATTGCTCTTTACCGCATCAGACCTTGCTTCTATCACCCGTCACAGCCACAGCTGGGTATTGTTTTTCTTTTGGCTCCATCCCTTCATTCTTTCTGGAGTTATTTCTCCACTGATCTCCAGTAGCATATTGGGCACCTACTGACCTGGGGAGTTTCTCTTTCAGTATCTAAATAGGTCTCCTATAATGGGTTTCAATCTGTGAAGGCCCTGCTTTCATTGAGATTGAATCTTTTTAAAAACAACTGAGGTGAAAAGTGTGATTGTAACTAAGGGGAAAGGTCCATTGGGTCTCATATTTTGAAGGCTGACTATAGTGGCCAAAGACTGAATTTTATTACTCATTGGGCAGAGCATCCATGTGCACTAGAGGCTATTTGGGGGTAATGGATGTTCTGGCTATGGGAAATACAGCAAGGCAATGATTCCAATGGTTAACGTTAGGTATATCTGTTTCTATTTCGTGTTCCTTTATTCACTTATTCCCTGGGTCTCTTTACGAGCTTGCCCAAATGTGGGCCAGAAGAGGATCAGAAATTGATGAGAGGTCAAAACTCAATTGTCAGACATCTAAAGTGGAATCTGGTTACTACACAGAGCCACCACCCCTCCATCACCCCTCTCTCCAGCTGGACCCCCAAAACAAACAGAAATACCATGTCCTTTTCCTCCTCATCAGTGGGATGAAGTGTTCAGGAAGAAATCCTGAGTGCTCAGAAATCTTCAGTCTGCAGTTCTCAGTCTTCACCCAGTCCTCACTCCCAGTGTCTGAATAAGTATGGACTGGCTGGTCTGGGCCCTAAACTGAAAGGACGCCTCCACCCTCCCTCCTCACACACCAGACCCTTCCCTTTCTCCCCTCTGCATCATCAAAAAAACATGCACACACATCTTTTTACTGCTTGTTGATACTTTAATCATCAGCATCTGGGTAGTTTGGTCTGTGCAGAGGGGCCCTTCGTTGTATGTTTGATCCCTGCACAAACGACTATTCTGCCTTTGCTTTTCCTGGAGTTACAGCAGATGGCTCAGCATCTTGGGCTCCAGGGGGGCACAGGGGCTTACTTGAAGAATTGTCAGGAGAGGTGTTGGAAGAATCCTCCAGGGTTTCTTCGTCCTCCATTGGCCCATTTTCCTTCTTCTTTCTATTCTGCAGGTGGTAGTAGAAGACCAGTATGGTCGACTTCCGATTCTTATTTCTGTTCGGATTCTGCTCTAGGGTTGATTCTACCTTCTTCATGAGTCTTTGTATCTGGTAAGAAAACAAAGTCATCCAGAAAGACATTAGTGAAGGAGGATGGGAAGGAGAACTTTGAGAGAACGGGTGTGCGTTGGGGCGGTGTTTTGTGTCAGGCAAGGGCAGGGTGAGTCCTGGGTGGGGGATAAAGAGGAAGAACACGAGTAGGGTAATCTGACCTTCTCCCTGTCCAAGCCATTGGACTGATCAGAATTATTTGTCTTCCTTTCTTTGGAGGTTGAGGCTTCTTCCTCGAAACTGATGTCGTATATGTCAATTTCCGGCTCCCGCTCTTCACTTTCCCAAATATGCCTCCCATCTTGTAGCAACAGTGGCCTACACCAAGGCGCCTGGCCTCTTTATATACCTTCCAGGACAATGAAGAGCCACAACTGTCCATTTGATTGGTCAGCAAGAAATTTCTCCAGCCAATGGTAGCCCTGACATTGTTGACATCACAAAGCGCCACTTATGAACCTTCATGGGGGAGGGGAGGCTGCAGTGGAGTCCAGGTGCTCTGGTTTGAGAAAGGGAGTGCTTCCTCAACACCCATTAAAGAGCCTTCCCAATTTGAGTTTCCACGTTTCCTCATCTTCTCTGGTTCAGTTCTGTGGTGTAGAAGTTAGGGAGCCAGTGTTCCCTCCAAACCATTGCTCATGGCCACCCCCATTCAGTGATTAATTGTGTCATCTTCCAGATCTCATTACCTAGTGTTTTGTGTTTTTTTTTTTTTTTAGAAAAACATTTTGCTTTAGATGTTTGGACTTCCAGAATAATTGTGAAGAGCATAATCTTACACTCCATAGCAAATTCCGCTTATTAACCTTTTGCATTACTATTGAACATTTGTTCAACTTAGTGAAGCAACAAGGAAAGGGTATTATTACCTATAGTCTGACTTTATCAGGTTTCCTTGTTTTTTACCTAATGTCCTTTTGCTGTCCCAGTTTCCCATCCAGGATATGACACTAAATTTAGTCCTCCCATGTTATGCCTTGTCAGGTTCCTCTTTGCTGTGATACTTTTTTAGATTTCTTGTTTCTAAGTTCAGTTCATGGTCTGCAGCAAGCCAGGCTTCTTTGTCCATCACGCACTCCCAGAGCTTGCTCAAACTCGAAGTTGGTGATACAATCCAACCATCTCCTCTTCTTTTGTCCCCGTATGCTCCTGCATTCAATCTTTCCCAGCACCAGAGTCTTTTCAAATGAGTGAGTTCTTCGCATCACTCGTATCTCCAATACTTTGGTCCAAAATATTTTCAGCTTCAGTATCAGTTCTTTAAAGAATATTCAGGACTTAGTTCCTTTTAGGAATGACTGGTTGGGTGCCCTTGTAGTCCATGGGACTCTCAAGAATCTCTCAAACACCACAGTTCAAAAGCATAAATTCTTCAGCGCTCAGTTTCTTTATAGTCCAACTCTCACATCCATACAATGGCAACCCACTCCAGTATTCTTGCCTGGAGAATCCCAGGGACGGGGAAGGCTGGTGGGCTGCCGTCTATGGGGTCGCACAGAGTCGGCCACGACTGAAGTGATTACCAGCAACAGCAGGACATCCATTTACGACTACTGGAAAAACCTTAGCTTTGACTAGATTAACGTTTGTAGGCAAAGTTTGCTGTCTAGGTTGGTCATAACTTTCCTTCAAAGGTGTAAGTGTCTTTTAATTTCATGGCTGCAGTCACCATCTGCATGATTTTTGATCCCCAAGAATAAAGTCTCTCTGTTTCCATTGTTTTCCCCATCTATTTTCTATGAAGTGCTGGGACCGGATGCCATGATCTTCATTTTCTGAAGGTTGAGTTTTAAGCCAAATTTTCACTCTCCTCTTTTAGTTTCATTACGAGGCTCTTTAGTACTTCTTTGCTTTTTGCCATAAGAGTGGTGTCATCTGCATATCTGAGTTATTGATATTTCTCCCAGAAATCTTGATTACTGCTTGTGCTTCATCCAGCCTGGCATTTTGCATGATGTACTCTGCATAGATGTTAAATAAGCAGGGTGTACAGTATACAGCCTTGACATACTCCTTTCCCGATTTGGAACCAGTCTGTTGTTCCATATCCAGATCTAACTGTTTCTTCTTGAGCTGCATACAGATTTCTCAAGAGGCAGATAGGGTGGTCCTGTATTCCCCCCCTTTAAGAATTTCCACAGTTTTATTGTGATCACATAGTCAAAGGCTTCGGCATAGTCATAAAGCGAAATAGATGTTTTTGTGGGAACTCTCTGCTCTTTCTATGATCGAACGGATGTTGGTGATTTGATCTCTGCTTCCTCTTCCTTTTCTAAATCCAGCTTGAACATCTGGAAGTGTACTGTTCACGTACTGTTGAAGGCTGGCTTGGAGAATTCTGAGCATTGCTTAGTTAGTATGTGAGATGAGTGCAATGTGTAGTAGTTTCAACATTCTTTGGCATTGCTTTCTTTGGGATTGGAATAAAACTGAGCTTTTTCAGTCCTGTGGCCACTGATGAGTTTTCCAAATTTGCTGCCTATTTAGTGCAGCACTTTAAAAGCATCAGCTTTTAGGATTTGAAATAGCTCAACTGGAATTCCATCAACCTCAACTGCTCTGTTTCATAGTGATACTTTGTACGGCCTCTTGACTTTCGCATTCTCTGTTTCTGAGGACTTTGACAATTTGGAGTTTTGCATGTTGGTTTTTACATTAGATCCTGAGATGTTATTGACCTTATTGTTAAAAGTTCTTATAAGTTTCTTCTTCCAGAAAACCTCAAATGAAGTTAGTACTATCAGTGCTGTGGATTTCCCTCATGGCAATGGTTGAATTAATCTCTTGGTTTAGCCACAGATGTGACACACAGGTTCGTCTCTAGAGCCCAGAGGATCAAGATCATCTGTAGTTATGAAGGCAAAAGGTGGCAGCAGCAGGAGTGTTTTGTAAGTACTAGTGAATCCAACTGCCATTGCAGGAGATGCAGGAGACGCGGGTTGGATCCCCTGGAGGAGGCAATGGCAACCCTCTCCAGTGTTCTTGCCTGTGAAATCCCATGAACAGAGGAAGGCTCCAGTTCATGGCTGGCTACAGTTCATGGGGTCACAAAGATTCAGACATGACTGACCATAAACACACACACACACAGTGAGTCATTTACTTTAGGAAGTATGACTTTAGCATCCACATAGTAACTGCTTTTCTTCCATATGGGAGACCATCCTGTCTTATTTAACAGCCTATCAGTTTTTCTCCTGAGTTCTAATAGAGAAAGGGGGTCAACACATGGGTGAGACACAACCAAGTGTTCAAATGATAAGGCTTCGTTTCTTTGAGGTTAGTATCAGTCACAGGGTTAGTTTGGAATTGATACACATGGTTCAACCTGAGACTCACACATAAGTCCAGGTTGAGATAGAGAATATCAGAACTGCTTTAAGGAGGGTCCCAATGCAATAATTTTCACTATATGCCAACTGGCTAAACTGATTTATGTTGGTCAAGCTTTAGCAGGCACTCACAAATGTAGCGGCAAAGAAGCAAGGTGAAAGCACAAGCTAGCCAGACGGAAGGAGCTCAAATTGCATGTTCTCCAGCTACAGCAGAGCCAGTGTGAAGCCAAAGAAGAGAGAAGAGACCCCAGGTGGTAAGGGACAGCATCTCAGTATCCTGCTCTTGGGGCCAATTGCTGCCATCCACTCCACAGAGACAGGATGGATCCTTCAATGGCAATTTGGTTTGGATACTGAGACTGATGACACATACTCCCAGAGAGTATGAAAAATTCATCACTCACATAATGAGTTTTTCTGGGGAGAGCACAGCAAGCTCTCAAGAAGGTTCATGAATAGCTGAATAGAGTAGGGGAGGGAGACTGGCTTGGCTTTTATGGTGGTAAAAGGGGATAAAGCTAGAGAGTTCCACATATAGGTTAGGGCTTGGATGATTTGACCTTCCTTTTGGCCCAGAGAAAACAGTACCTGGGCTTTCTTCTCACTTATAGGTAAGTAAGGGAAGAGCTGTGGTAGGCTCTTTGAAGCAATAATGTTATGTATATGCATGGTGTTTATCACAGTTTTGAATTCAAACAGCCATTATAACCAATCTTCTCATATTGTTTTCAGATAAACTGCTTTTTACTAGATTAGTTGTTGTTTCACTCAGTTATGTCAACTCTTTGTGACCCTATAGGCTGACGCACACCAGCCTTTCCTGTCCTTCACCCTCTCCTGAGGTTTGCTCAAACTCATGTCCATTGAGTCATTGATTCCATCCAACTATCTCATACTCTTTAATCCCCTTCTGCCTTCAATCTTCTTAGCATCAGGGTCTTTTCCAGCGAGTCGGCTCTTTGCCTCAGGTGGCCAAAGTATTGGAGCTTCAGCTTCAGCATCAGTCCTTCTAATGTATATTCAGGGTTGATTTCTTTAAGGATTGACTGGTTTGATCTCCTGGATGTCCAAGGGACTCTTAAGAGCCTTCTCCAGCCCTACAGTTCAAAGGCATCAATTCTGTGGCACTCAGCCTTTTTTACTGTCCGGTGATTACATCCATTCAAGACTACAGGATAAAGCATTGTTTTGACTATACAGACCTTTGTAGGCCAAGTATTATCTCTGCTTTTTAATATGCTCTTGCGGTTTGACATTGCTTTTCTTTCAAGGAGAAAGTGTTTTTAGTTTCGTGGCTGTAGTCAACGGTCCATGGTGATTTTGGAGGCCAAGAAAATGAATTCCATCACTGTTTCCATTTTCCCCCATCTATTTGCCGTGAAGTGATGGGACCAGATGACATTATCTCTGTTTTTTGAGTGTTGAGCTTTAAGCCAACTTTTTCCATTCTCCTCTCACTTCATCAACAGGCTCTTTAATTCCTCTTCACTTTCTGCCATAGGGTGGTGCCATCTGCAAAGTTCAGTTACTCAGTCATTTCCGAGTCTTTGAGACATCATGGACTGCAGCACGCCGGGCTTCCCTGTTCATCACCAACTCCCAGAGCTTGCTCAAACTCATGTCCATCGAGTCAGTGAAGCCATCGCACCGTCTAATCCTCTGTCATCCACTTCTCTTCCTGCTTTCCATCTTTCCCAGCATTAGGATGTTTTCCAAGGTGTCAGTTGTTTGCATCAGATGGCCAAGGTTTTGGAGCTTCAGCTTCAGCATCAATCCTTCCAATGAATATTCAGGACTGATTTCCTTTACAATTGACTGGTTTGATATCCTTGCTGTCCAACGGACTCTCAAGTGTCTATTCTCTAGCACCATGGTTCAAAAGCATCTGTTCTTCGGTGCTCAACTTTCTTTATGCTCCAACTCTCATATCCATCCATGACTTATGGCAAAACCATAGCTTTGAATACATGGACCTTTGTTGGCAAGGTCACGTCTCAGCTTTTTACTATGCTGTCTAGGTTGTTCATAGATTTTCTTCCAAGCAGAAATGTTTTTTAATTTCATGGATTATGGAGCCCAAGAAATAAAGTCTGTGACTGTTTCCATTGTTTCCCCATCTACTTGGCATGAAGTGATGGGATGGATGCCATGATCTTTGTTTTTTAAATCTTGACTTTTAAGCCAGCTTTATCACTCCCCTCTTTCATTTCATCAGAAGACACTTTAGTTCCTCTACGCTTTCTGCCATAAGTGTGGTGTCATCAGCATATCTGAGGTTATTGATATTTCTCCCAGCAATCTTGATTCCCGCTTGTGCTTTATCATCCTGGCATTTCACATGATGTACCCTGCATATAAGTTAAATAAGCAGGGTGACAATATACAGTCTTGACGTACTCCGTTCCCAATTTGGATCCAATCCTTTGTTCAAATCTGATTTTAACTGTTGCTTCTTGACATGCATACAGATGTCTTAGGAGGCAGGTAAGGTGGTATGGTATTCCCATCTGGTTAAAAGTTTTCCACAGATTGTTATGATCCACAGTCAAAGGATTTGTTTTAACCAGTAAAGCAGATGTAGATGTTTTGTGGAATTTTCTTCTTTTCTGTATGATCCAGCAGATGTTGGCAATTTGATGTTTGATTCCTGTGCCCTTTCTAAATACAGCTTAAACATGTGGAAGTTGTCAGTTCATGTACTGCTGAAGCCTAGCTTGGAGAGTTTTGAGCATTACTTTGCCAGCCAGCGAGATGAGTGCAGTTGTGCGGTAGTTTGAGCATTCTTTGGCATTGCCTTTCTTTGGGATTGGAATGAAAACTGATGTTTTCCAGCCCTGGGGCCACCGGTGAATTTTCCAAATTTGCTGGCATATTGAGTGCAGAACTTTTGCAGCATTATCTTTCAGATTTGTAGTAGCTCCCCTAGAATTCCATCCCCTCCAGTAGCTTTGTTTGTAGTGATGCTTCTGAGGCCCACTGGACTTCGTGTTCTAGGATGTCTGGCTCTAGGTCAGGGATCACACCATCATGGTTATCTTGGTCATTAAGATCTTTTTGTATAGTTCTTTCTGTGTGTTTTGCCACCTCTTCTTAGTATCTTCCACTTCTGGTAGGTCCATACCGTTTCTGTCCTTTATTGAGCCCATCTTTGCATGAAATGTTCCCTTTGTATCTCAAATTTTCTTGAAGAGATCTCTAGTCTTTCCCATTCTATTGTTCTCTATTTCTTTGCACTGATCACTTAGGAAGGCTTTCTTATCTCTCCTTGCCGTTTCTTTGGAACTCTGCATTCAGATGGGTATGTCTTTCCTTTTCCCCTTTGCCTTTAGCTGCTCTTCTTCTCTCAGCTATTTGGAAGCCCTCCTCAGACAGCCCTTTTGCCTTTTTGCATTTCTCTTTCTTGGCGATGGTCTTGATCACCACCTCCTGTCCATAGTTCTTCAGGCACTCTGTCTATCAGATCTACTCCTTTGCATCGATTTGTCACTTCCACTGTATCACTGTAAGGGATTTGATTTAGGTCATACCTGAATGGCCTAGTCATTTTCCCTGCTTTCTTCAAATGAAGTCTGAATTTTGCAACAAGGAGTTCATGATCTGAGCCACAGTCAGACTGGAATCTGACTGTTTACCGTCATATGGAAAACCAGTTACCCCAGTGCAGATTACTAAACAGATCATTGTTTCACCACTGACTTGAAAATTCATCTTTCAGGTAAAATAAGCATATGAAAGTTTCTATTTGAATGATCAGATATACCATTAAGATGTATTTTCTCTGATAGCCAATAATCTCCTACTGTTGTAACTGGATACAAGAAAATCCCATGTAAATTCTCAGCCTATCCTAGTTTAATGCATTTATAACTTTAAATGAACATAATGTTTAGTTTATCAATTTTTATTGGCTGTTCTAAAATACTCAAAGAATTTTATTTTATTTTTATTCATTTAGCAAATATTTATTTTTTTATTTTTTGAATATAAATTTATTTATTTTAGTTGGAGGCTAGTTACTTTACAATAGTGTATTGGTTTGGCCATACATCAACATGAATCCACCACGGGTGTACACGTGTTCCCCATCCAAACCCCCCTCCCACCTCCCTCCCCATCCCATCCCTCTGGGTCATCCCAGTGCACCAGCCCCGAGCATCCTGTATCATGCATCAAACCTGGACTGGCAATTTGTTTCACATATAATATTATACATGTTTCAATGCCATTCTCCCAAATCATCCCACCCTCACCCTCTCCACAGAGTCCCAAAGACTGTTCTATACATCTGTGTCTCTTTTGCTGTCTCTCATACAGGGTTATCATCACCATCTTTCTAAATTCCATATATATGCGTTAGTATACTGAATTGGTGTTTTCTTTCTGGGTTACTTCAGTCTGTATAATAGGCTCCAGTTTCATCCACCTCATTAGAACTGATTCAAATGTATTCTTTTTAATGGCTGAGTAATATTCCACTGTGTATATGTACCACAGCTTTCTTATCGATTCACCTTGCTGATGGACATCTAGGTTGCTTCCATGTCCTGGCTATTATAAACAGTGCTGCGATGAACATTGGGGTACACGTGTCTCTTTCAATTCTGGTTTCCTCAGTGTGTATGCCCAGCAGTGGGATTCCTGGGTCGTATGGCAGTTCTATTTCCAGTTTTTGAAGGAATCTCCACACTGTTCTCCATAGTGGCTGTACTAGTTTGCATTTCCACGAACAGTGTAAGAGGGTTCCCTTTATCCACACCCTCTCCGGCATTTATTGCTTATAGACTTTTGGATAGCAGCCATTCTGACTAGCCTGAAGTGGTACCTCATAGTGGTTTTGATTTGCATTTCTCTGATAATGAGTGATGTTGAGCATCTTTTCATATGTTTGTTTGCCATCTGTATGTCTTCTTTGGAGAAATGTCTGTTTAGTTCTTCCGCCCATTTTTTGATTGGGTCATTTATTTTTCTGGAATTGAGCTGCAGGAGTTGCTTGTATATTTTGAGATTAATTCTTTGACAGTTGCTTCATTTGCTATTATTTTCTCCCATTCTGAAGGCTGTCTTTTCACCTTGCTTATAGTTTCATTTGTTGTGCAGAAGCTTTTAATTTTAATTAGGTCCCATTTGTTTATTTTTGCTTTTATTTCCAATATTCTGGGAGGTGGGTCATGGAGGATCCTGCTGTGATTTATGTCGGAGAGTGTTTTGCCTATGTTCTCCTCTAGGAGTTTTATAGTTTCTGGTCTTACATTTAGATCTTTAATCCATTTTGAGTTTATTTTGTGTATCATGTTGGAAAGTGTTCTAGTTTCATTCTTTTACACGTGGTTGACCATTTTTCCCAGCACCACTTGTTAAAGAGATTGTCTTTTCTCCATTGCATATTCTTGCCTCATGTTGAAGATAAGGCATCCATAGGTGGTTGATTTATCTCTGGGCTTTTTGTTTGTTCCATTGATCTATATTTCTGTCTTTGTGCCAGTACCATACTGTCTTGATGACTGTGTCTTTGTAGTAGAGCATGAAGTCAGGCAGGTTGATTCCACCAGTTCCATTCTTCTATTCAAGATTGCTTTTGCTATTGAGGGTTTTTGTATTTCCATACAAATTGTGAAATTATTTGTTCTAGCTCTGTGAAAAATACCATTAGTAGCTTGATAGGGTGGAGAAGGCAATGGCACCCCACTCCAGTACTCTTGCCTGGAAAATCCCATGGACGGAGGAGCCTGGTAGGCTGCAGTCCATGGGGTCGCTAAGAGTCAGACACGACTGAGCGACTTCACTTTCACTTTTCACTTTCATGCATTGGAGAGGAAATGGCAACCCACTCCAGTGTTCTTGCCTGGAGAATCACAGGGACCGGTGGGCTGCCGTCTCTGGGGTCGCACAGAGTCAGACACGACTGAAGTGACTTAGCAGCAGCAGTAGCAGCAGCTTGATAGGGATTGCATTGAATCTATAGATTGCTTTGGGTAGTATACTCATTTTCACTACATTGATTTTCCAATCCATGAACATGGTATATTTCTCCATCTATTAGTGTCCTCCTTGATTTCTTTCACCAGTGTTTTATAGTTTTCTATATATAGGTCTCTAGTTTCTTTAGGTAGATATATTCCTAAGTATTTTATTCTTTCATTTCAATGCTGAATGGCATTGTTTCCTTAATTTCTCTTTCTATGTATAGAAATGCAAGGGATTTCTGTGTGTTGATTTTATATCCTGCAACTTTACTATATTCATTGATTAGCTCTAGTAATTTTCTGGTGGAGTATTTAGGGTTTTCTATGTAGAGGATCATGTCCTCTGCAAACAGTGAGAGTTTTACTGCTTCTTTTCCAATTTGGATTCCTTTTATTTCTTTTTCTGCTCTGATTGCTGTGGCCAAAACTTCCAAAACTATGTTGAATAGTAGTGGTGAAAGTGGCCACCCTTGTCTTGTTCCTGACTTTAGGGGAAATGCTTTCAATGTTTCACCATTGAGGATAATGTTTGCTGTGGGTTTGTCATATGTAGCTTTTATTATGTTGAGGTATGTTCCTTCTATTCCTGGTTCTGGAGGGTTTTTATCATAAATGATTGTTGAATTTTGTCAAAAGATTTCTCTGCATCTATTGATATAATCATATGGCTTTTATCTTTCAGTTTGCTAACGTGGTGTATTACATTGATTAATTTGCAGTATTGAAGAATCCTAGCATCTCTGGGGGTAAAGCCCACTTGGTCATGATGTATGATCTTTTTAATGTGTTGTTCGATTCTGATTGCTAGAATTTTGTTAAGGATTTTTGCATCTATGTTCATCAGTGATATTGGCCTGTAGTTTTCTTTTTTTGTGGCATCTTTGTCAGGTTTTGGTATTATGGTGAATGGTGGCCTCATAGAATGAGTTTGGCAGTTTACCTCCTCTGCAATTTTCTGGAAGAGTTTGAGTAAAATAGCTGTTAGCTATTCTCTAAATTTTTGGTAGAATTCAGCTGTGAAGCCGTCTGGACCTGGGCTTTTGTTTGCTGGAAGATTTCTGATTACAGTTTCAATTTTTGTGCTTGTGATAGGTCTGTTAAGATTTTCTATTTCTTCCTGGTTCAGTTTTGGAAAGTTGTACTTTTCTAAGAATTTGTCCATTTCTCCCAAGTTGTCCATTTTATTGGCATATAATTGCTGATAGTAGTCTCTTATGATCCTTTGTATTTCTGTGTTGTCTGTTGTGATCTCTCCATTTTCATTTCTAATTTTATTGATTTGATTCTTCACCCTTTGTTTCTTGATGAGTCTGGCTAATGGTTTGTCAATTTTATTTATCCTCTCAAAGAACCAGCTTTTGGCTTTATTGATTTTTGCTATGGTCTCTTTTGTTTCTTTTGCATTTATTTCTGCCCTAATTTTTAAGATTTCTTTCCTTGTACTAACCTGGGGTTCTTCATTTCTTCCTTTTCTAGTTGCTTTAGGTGTAGAGTTAGGTTATTTGTTTTGCCTTTTTTGTTTTGTTTCTTGAGGTATGCCTGTATTGCTATGAACCTTCCCCTTAGGACTGCTTTTACAGTGTCCCACAGGTTTTGGGTTGTTGTGTTTCCATTTTTATTCATTTCTATGTATATTTTTATTTCTATTTTAATTTCTTCTGTGATTCAGTAGCGTGTTGTTCAGCCTCCATATGTTGGAATTTTTAATAGTTTTTCTCTTGTAATTGAGACCTAATCTTACTGCATTGTGGTCAGAAAAGATGCTTGGAATGATTTCAATTTTTTTGAATTTACCAAGGCTAGATTAATGGCCCTGGATGTGATCTATCCTGGAGAAGATTTCAGGTGCACTTGAGAAAAAGATGAATTTCATTGTTTGGTGCTGTAATGTCCTATAGATATCAATTAGGTCTAACTGGTCTGTTGTATCAGTTAAAGTTTGTGTTTCCTTGTTAATTTTCTGTTTAGTTGATCTATCCATAGGTGTGAGTGGGGTATTAAAGTTTCCCACTATTATTGTGTTATTGTTAATTTCCTCTTTCATACTTGTTAGCATTTGTCTTACATATTGTGGTGCTCCTATGTTGGGTGCATATATATTCATCATTTTTATATCTTCTTCTTGGATTTATCCTTTGATCATTATGTAGCATCCTTCTTTGTCTCTTTACACAGCCTTTGTTTTAAAGTCTATTTTATATGATATGAGTATTGCTACTCCTGCTTTCTTTTGGTCTCTATTTGCATGGAATATTTTTTTTCAGCCCTTCACTTTCAGTCTGTATGTGTCCCTTGTTTTGTGGTGGGTATCTTGTAGACAACATATAAAGGGGTCTTGTTTTTGTATCCACTCAGCCAGTCTTTATCTTTTTGTTGGGGCATTCAACCCATTTACATTTAAGGTAGTTATTGATAAGTATGATTCCGTTGCCATTTACTTTGGTTTTTTTGGGTTTGAGTTTATACACCCTATCTGTGTTTCCTGTCTAGAGCAGATCCTTTAGCATTTGTTGGAGAGCTGATTTGGTGCTGCTGAATTCTCTCAGCTTTTGCTTGCCTGTAAAGCTTTTGATTTCTCTTTCATATTGAATGAGATCCTTACTGGGTGGTAGGTTTTTCTCTTTCATCACTTCAATATGTCCTGCCATTCCCTCCTGGCCTGAAGAGTTTCTACTGAAAGATCAGCTGTTATCCTTATGGGAATCCCCTTGTGTGTTATTTGTTGTTTTTCCCTTGCTGCTTTAATATTTGTTCTTTGTGTTTGATCTTTGTTAATTTGATTAATATGTGTCTTGGGGTGTTTTGCCTTGGTTTTATCTTATTTGGGACTCTCTGGGTTTCTTGGACTTGGATGATTATTTCCTTCTCCATTTTAGGGAAGTTTTCAATGATTATCTCCTCAAGTATTTCTCATGGTCTTTCTTTTGTCTTCTTCTTCTGGGACTCCTATCTTTCGAATGTTGAGGCGTTTACCATTGTCCAAGAGGTCTCTGAGATTGTCCTCATTTCTGGTAATTCGTTTTTCTTTTTTCCTCTCTGATTCATTTATTTCTACCAATCTATCTTCTACCTCACGAATCCTATCTTCTGCCTCTCTTATTCTATTATTTGTTCCCTCCAGAGTGTTTTTGATCTCATTTATTGCATTATTCATTATATATTGACTCTTTTATTTCTTCTAGGTCCTTGTGAAACCTTTCTTGCATCTTCTCAATCCTTGTCTCAGGCTGTTTATCTGTGATTCCATTTTGATTTCAAGATTTTGGATCATTTTCACTATCATTATTCGGAATTCTTTATCAGGTAGATTCCCTATCTCTTCCTCTTTTGTTTGGTTTGGTGGGCATTTATCCTGTTCGTTTACCTGCTGGGTATTCCTCTGTCTCTTCATCTTGTTTATATTGGTGTGTTTGGGGTGGCTTTTCTGTATTCTGGCAGTTTGTAGAGTTCTCTTTATTGTGGAGTTTCCTGGCTGTGGGTGGGGTTGTAGGGGTGGCCTGTCAATGTTTCCTGGTTAGGGAAGCTTGCCTTGTTGTTCTGGTGGGTGGAGCTGTATTTCTTCTCTCTGGAGTGCAATGAAGTGTCCAGTAATGAGTTATGAGATGTCCGTGGGTTTGGAGTGACTTTGGGCAGCCTGTATATTGAAGCTCAGGGCTGTGTTCCTGTGTTGCTGGAGAGTTTGTGTGGTATGTCTTGCTCTGGAACTTGTTGGCCCTTAGGTGGTGCTTGGTTTCAGTGTAGGTATGGAGGCTTTTGATGAGCTCCTGTCGATTAATGTTCCCTGGATTCAGGAATTCTCTGGTGTTCTCAGGATTTGGACTTAAGGCTCCTGCTTCTGGTTTTCAGTCTTATTTTTACAGTAGCCTCAAGACTTCTCCATGTATACAGCACCGTTGATAAAACATCTCCTTTCGAAGACAATGGGCTGCTTCTCTGGGTGCCTGATGTCCTCTGCTGGCATTCAGAAGTTGTTTTGTGGAATTGACTCAGCGTTCAAATGTTCTTTTGATGAATTTGTGGGGGAGCACGTAGTCTCCCTGTCCTATTCCTCCGCCATCTTAGGACTGCTCCCTCAAAGAATTTTAAAGCTATGAAAAGTAGTGGTCTAAATTAGCAAGTGAAAAATATTTTGAATGCTGTCTTTATCTATTTAGCATCTATTTAGAGCCATGTCCAGAAAGATAGTTGTAAAAAGTGTGCATATCCCAGGGTGTCTTCAGTTTTTAGTGCTTAGGGTAATTTTTTGAAAGTTCATCCCTGTACTTTGAGTTGTTTTTTTTTTTTTTTTTTACTTTGAGTTTTTAACAATAAAAACTGATAAATGATTTTAAGCTTAACATTTTCTAAAGCAAACATTATAAAGCAGGGAACATGATCTAGTATATGCAGAATGATTTGAGTATTCACTCCTCCAGGAGGAGTTCATCAATCATGCCTTGAACAGTGACCATAATATTGTTTCTCTTCTGTTCAGGTTTGGGATTCCAGAGATGAATGAAATATGCTTGTCCTTGTTGTATATTGTATATTGGGGAAGACAAATAGATATATCAAAAATTCTAATGTAAAATGGCAATTGCTTTAATCCGAGTATCTGTAGGAGCATAAAAGCAATGGACTCTGCTGGCTTTGGCAGCAGAAAGGCTTCAAAGCAGAAGCACCATTTGAGTTTAGCCTTAAAGAATGAGGACACTTTCATCACTCAGCTGCTCTAGGTGCAGAAGGGACCTTCCTTGCTTCAACGGGAAAGGAAAAATCTATTCCGATTTCATTATGTGGAGAAGCCACTAAACAGCTTCTTACTTGCAGTCTTAACTGATCCTAATGTGGAAAGATGGGCAAATATCAGAGACCAAAAGGAGAAAGTAGAAGCATCAAGGGAACAAGAGCCTTTGGAAGAGTCCTGATCCGGAAGTAATAAAATGAGGACCTGCTTTGAAAAATCCAAGAAGATTTTTTTGAGGAAAGAAGAACTCAAAGCTGCATTTGGAAGGAAGCAACTGTGAATACAGTCTGACTAAGCTCAGCATGTTATATTTGCTGGTAAGGAAGAAATATGGGTTGCTGTTCATTTGAGATCCATGGAAGAGGTTGGAGAAGAGGGCGTTGGTATTCCAGCAATGATTTGTTAGGTAGAAAGAGAAGGTTAGAAATCAGATACTACTATATTCATTAAATAAATTAATTATAAGTCATGGACAGACATTTGTTATCTAGAGGTACCAGAATGCTTAACCACTGAGAAAAGGTGCCCACAAATACTCTGTCTTCAAGGATGAAAGAAGGTCTGATTACTCAATTACTCATTACTTATCAGCAGCTAACACAGGCCATTCTAGGTTTGGAGGTGGAGGGTAGGGGAGAAAGAGGCAAGAAGTATGTACTTAAGTATGTATGTATGTATTTATATTATTGATAGAAACAGAAGCCATTTAATCACATGCTTTGTTGCTGTTGTTATTGCCAAGTCGCGTCAGTTGTGTTCGACTCTGTGTGACCCCATAGACGGCAGCCCACCAGGCTCCCCTGTCCTTGGGATTCTCCAGGCAAGAACACTGGAGTAGGTTCCCATTTCCTTCTCCAGTGCATGAAAGTGAAAAGTGAAAGTGAAGTTGCTCAGTCGTGTCTGACTCCTCACGACCCCATGGACTATAGTCCACCAGGTTCCTCCGTCCATGGGATTTCCCAGGCAAGAGTACTGGAGTGGGTTGACATTGCCTTCTCCAATCATATGCTTGCTGCTGCTAAGTCGCTTCAGTCGTGTCCAACTCTGTGCGACTCCATAGATGGCAGCCCACCAGGCTCCCGTCCCTGGGAGTTTCCAGGCGAGAATACTGGAGTGGGTTGCCATTTCCTTCTCCAATGCATGAAAATGAAAAGTGAAAGTGAAGTCGCTCAGTCATGCCCGACTCTTAGCGACCCCATGGACTGCAGCCCACCAGGCTCCTCTGTCCATGGGATTTTCCAGGCAAGAGTACTGGAGTAGGTTGCCATTGCCTTCTCCAATCATATGCTTAGTAGTCTAATATAATGTCAGGTGTTTTACATAAATTGTTCCATTCAATCCCAGAATGGTTCTAAGATACAGATACATGCGATCATCATTCCCATTTTACAGATGAGAAAACTAAGTATTATCAAAGTTTAGGAACTTACTCAAGGTCATATACCTTTTAGGTGGTGAGATTGGACTTGAAATCGTGTGGTTGCAACTGTTCAAGTAAATACTGTTATATCCCCTCTGCTGCGACCCTAGTCTCGATTATCATTATATCATACTTCTGTAGTGTTAAGAGGCTGAGACTCCTCTGATTCTACACAGTTCACAACATTCAGTGAACTTTGTAAAAAGGCAACCAGACTATATCACTTTCTTTATCAAACTATCAAACAGCCCTCCACTGCACAGAAGATAAAGTCTAGATTCTTATCGCACAAGTCCCTACAAGACCTCATCTCTGCCTCTCCAGCCTTAGTCTTCTCAGTCTGCTCTGCTCCTCTCTGACTGATCTCCAGTTACACTCAACCTTCACAGTTCCTCAGCACACTGTTCTTGCCTCATGACATGGCTCCTTCTGTCCTACCTATAATGCTGTTCTTCAAACTCTTCACACAACTGACTGTATCTCATTCTTCAAGTCTTGATTCAGATATCAGCACCTCAGAAAAGGTTTCCCCACACCCTTTAGGTATTAGCTGTCCTCTGCCCCACACCAATACCAGGAACCACCCCTTTGCCCATGAAAATAGAAATTACTTGATGACAGGAAATATTGACTTTATGTCCTTCACTGTAAGTCCAGAAACAAGAGCAATATCTGACACATACTAGGCCCTCAAGCCATATTTGTTTCCTGAAATAGTGATATCTTTCTTACAGTGTCATTCTCATGTGTATAAATACATACATACATATATATATGTATATATGCACACACACACACATATATATATGGTTTTGTGAAATATGGGAGCTTGATATCATCTCATAGAAGTGGAATGTACACTGCCCTCCCCAAATTTCATCTCGATGTCAAGGCTAATGATTTCATACATACACCAAGAATATATGAAAATGATTGTTACTGATATAATGAGTTATGCATCAAAAATAGTGTTAAGCCAACGAAAAAAGAGAAAGAATAGTAACTGTGAGGTGATGAATCATTAGATGATTGTGATTCATTCATTCTATAGATGTAGGTATGGATATAGATACAATCAAAGCATCAATTTCTACACCTTAAACACAGGCAATTTTAAATGTCCATTACAAGTCAATAAAACTGAATAAACAATGGGATCAAACTCTATTACAATTTACCCATTATGTTTGTTTGGTAACTAAAGCATTGCATGGTTAATTTAATTTCATCTTGTTTATGGAAGGCATTATGGAACCTGCAGTGTGAGACCAGTAAAGGAGATGAGTATTCCATTCAACATCTTGTTCAAGAGCTACTATTTTGTATTCTCAAAAGTAAAATGAGTGGGTTTCTATCAATGTGTAGAACTCCAAAGAGGACAAGGAATGCCATGGTGAGACATTGTATTGTGGCTTTAATATGTGGAGAAATGTGTGACCTTGATTTACATTTTGGGTATAATCTCTCTGGAAGCAAGAGATTCTGTGAGTTCTTCATCCTAAATGATACAAGCTTGGATAGGAATTGTTTGACTTGGCAAGAATAGACAGTCAGCACATTGGCAGTGGCCCAAAGATCTATAAAGATGTGAAGATGAGGCCAATTATTGGTCACACATTGTCTGCGAAGGCAACTGCATAAAGTTTGAACATTTGAGCTAACCTTTGGGTCCTGTCCTTTATAAGAACATTCTGATGAAGAGATGAAAAGTAGCAACTCTCAAGCAAGCTCCATTAAGTGTCATGGTGTTGATATCATTGGTTAAGTGAATGACCTCCCTTTGGTTTTCACTGTGTTGATGCTAAGGGGCTCCCCACGTGTCCAGGGGTTCTAAGAAATGAGCTGTTGTAGCAGTGTGGCATCTGACAAAGGGCTGAGCACAGGGGAAGGTACCCTCTCCTGAAGATAGGGTATGCAGAGGGCCCAGGTTCGGCTCCATCCTGTAGCAAGGAGGCTTCACTAGCTATCCTGAGCTTGCAGAGTGCTACTTACATAATCAAAGGCCAAATGGGCAGCTGGATATGGAGGGTCATAGGTTCAAGACCTGAGATAGTCTATATTTCCAGGCCAGTCCAGCATGTACTCACATGTGCTACACTACGGTCATACAGCATTGGGCCATGGTGGGCAGTTCCTTGTATCAGAAGCCCATGAGAGTAATGGCTATCATTGATGGCACAGGGACTCCAAGATACATGAGAGAAAGTTGCTAAAGCTTGCACAGTGAAGGAGTCTCCGGGGGCGCTAATAGGGGTGCTTGTTCTTTGGCAATTTAGGCAGACTCTAGAATCTTCTGACACAGGGTGTCTCATTCAAGGCAGGCCTATTTGGAAGTTACTGACCAAAAATACTGTGCATATGAAGAAATGTTGCCTCCAGAATCTAAAAATTTCTAAAACATGTTGTGAAGTCGCTCAGTCGTGTCCGACTCTGCCTGCACCAGGCTCCTCTCTCCATGGGATTTTATAGGCAAGAGTACTGCAGTAGGTTGCCATTTCCTTCTCCAGAGAATCTTCCCGACCCAGGGATCGAACCCAGGTCTCCCACATTGTAGACAAACGCTTTACCATCTGAACCACCAGGGAAGTCCTGGTGAAACACGTTGGGCTTGTCTTAACAGTATGAATACTTCATCTAAGACTAAAATTTGTTTCTCATCATTGGCAAGATTGGAGCAGTACTCAACTTACCAAAGAATTTTCAGGAACTTAACTGATGTGGTGGGACCGTCTACTAGTGTATCATAGGAATCTCCCCAAATGAGAGTGTCATCAATGTGAGGTCCTAATTGTGTACCTGGGAAAGCTAAAGGCAGTGGAAATATTGCCTTCGAAGACTATGTGAGATGGCAGGTGTGGACAGTGGGCCACTGAGTAGCAGGTGAAGGTGTACCGTGTCCCTCTGAAGGTGAAGGTCAAGTGTAGCTGAGAAGCTGTGGATACAGTCACTGAAAACGGCAGGCTAGACAAATGCTTTGTTATGACTACCAAGTATTTACAAGTTATTCTGTGGAAGCAATATTGCTAACAATATGCATGGAACCCTAGTGAATGGTGAAATGACACCAAGGGTAAAAGTTCACACTGAGGCCCTGTTCTCACTTTACAGCTTTAAGTTCAAGTAAAATTTGTCTGTTAAGTGCAGCAGGAGTGGGGATAATCACACCTTCTCTGAAGAGGTCTGCTATAATGGGTTTCAATCTGTGAAGACACTGGTTTCATTGAGATTGAATCTTTTAAAAAACAACTGAGGTGATGTGGCGGATTCATTTTGATATTTGGCAAAACTAATACAATTATGTAAAGTTAAAAAAAAACAAAAAAACAACTGAGGTGAAAACTGTGATTGTAACTAAGGGGAAAGGTCTATCTGGTCTCATATTTTTAAAGCTTATTATACAGGCCAAAGACTTAATTTTATTACTCATTGAGTTAGATTCTCCACGTGCACTAGAGGCTACTTGGGGTAATGGAGGTTTTGGCACTGGGAAATGTAGGCAAGGCAGTAATTCCAGTGGTTAAGGTTAGGCATATCTGTTTCTATGTCACGTACCTTTACTCCCTGGTTGTTTGTAGTAGCTTGCCCAAATGTGGGCCAGAAGAGGAACAGAAATTGATGAGGGGCAAAAACTCAATTGTCACACCTGAAAAGTGGGATCTGATTATTGCACAGAGCCACCACCCCTACATCACCCCTCTCCCTAGATGGGACCTCTGAAACACACAGAAACACCAAGTCCTTTTCCTTCTCACCAGTGGGATGAAGAGTTCAGGAAGCAATCTTCAGTCTGCAGTTCTCAGTCTTCACCCAGTCCTCAGTCCCAGTGTCTGGGTAAGTATGGACTGGCTGGTCTGGGCCCTAGACTGAAAGGACGCCTCCTCCCTCCCTCCTCACACACCGGACCCTTCCCTTTCTCCCCTCTCCATCATCAAAAAACACACGCACACACATCTTTTTACTGCTTGTTGATACTTTAATCGTCAACATCTGAATACTTTGATCTGTCCAGAGGGGACCATCGTTGTATGTTTGATGTCTGCACAAACGACTATTCTGCCTTTGCTTTTCCTGGAGTTACAGCAGATGGCTCAGCATCTTGGGCTCCAGGTGGGCACAGGGGCTTACTTGCAGAATCGTCAGAAGTGTTGGAAGAATCCTCTGGGGGTTCTTCATCCGCCATTGGCCCACTTTCATTCTTCTTTTTATTCTGCGGGTGGTGGTAGAAGACTGGATTCGCCGACCTCTTCCCTTTCTTTTTCCGGCCCGGATTCCGCTGAAGGGTTGATTTTACCTTCCTCGTGGGCTTTCGTATCTGGTAAGAAAACAGAGTCATCCAGAAAGACATTAGTGGAGGAGGATGGGAAGAACTTTGAGAGAACGGGTGTGCATTGAGGAGGGGTTTGTGCCAGGCAAGCTGCGGCAGGGCGAGTCTTGGGTGGGGGATGAAGAGGAAGAACATGAGCAGGGTAATCTGACCTTCTGACTGTCCAAGCCATCGGACTGATCAGTGTTCTTTCTCTTCCTTTCGTTAGCACTTGAAGCTTGTTGCTGCAAATGGAAAGCGTCTATCTCGATTTCTGTTTCCTCCTCCTTCACTTCCTTAATTAGGTCTGCCATGTTGTAGCAACGGTGGCCTCCACCAAGGCGCCTGGCGTCTCTATATATACCGTCGCAGGACAATGGTGAGCCACAACTGTCCGTTTGATTGGTCAGCAAGAAATTTCTCCAGCCAATGGTAGCCCTGACACTGCTGACATCACAAAGCGCCGCTTGGGAACATCCATGGGGGCGGGGAGGGTGCAAAGGAGTCCAAGTGCTCTGGTTTGAGAAAAGAAGTGCTTTCGCAACAACCATTAAAGAGCCTTCCCAATTTGACTTTCCGGAAAACATTTCCTCATCTTGTCCAGTTCAGTTCTTGTGGTGTAGAAGTTAGGGAGCCAGTGTTCCTTGCAAACCATTTCTCATGGCCACCCCCATTCAGTGTTTAATTCTGTCATCTTCCGGATCTCATTACCTAGTATTTGGTGTGTTGTTTTTTTTTAAACAGTTTACTTTAGAAGTTTTAGATTTGCACGATAATTGTGAAGAGTGTTTTCATATACTCCACAACCAATTCTCTTGTTTACCATTGTACATTAGTATTGAACATTTGTTCAAATTAGTGAACCCACAGTGAAAGAGTATTATGAACTAAAGTCTGGACATTATCAGATTTCTTTCAGTACAGTTCAGTTCAGTCGCTCAGTTGTGTCCGACTCTTTGCGACCCCATGAACAGCACGCCAAGCCTCCCTGTCCATCACCAACTCCGGGAGTTTACCCAAACCTATATCCATTGAGTCGGTGATTCCATCCAACCATCTCATCCACTGTTGTCCCCTTCTCCTCCTGCCCTCAAACTTTCCCAGCATCAGGGTCTTTCCAAATGAGTCATCTCTTTGCATCAGGTGGCGAAAGTATTGGAGTTTCAGCTTCAACATCAGTCCTTCAAATGAACACCCAGGACTGATCTCCTTTAGAACGGACTGGTTGGATCTCCTTGCAGTCCAAGGGACTCTCAAGAGTCTTCTCCAACACCACAGTTCAAAAGCATCAATTCTTCGGCGCTCAGCTTTCTTCACAGTCCAACTCCCACATCCATACATGACCACTGGAAAAACCATAACCTTACTAGACGGACCTTTGTCAGCAAAGTAATGTCTGCTTTTTAATATGCTGTCTAGGTTGGTCAGAACTTTCCTTCCAAGGAGTAAGCGTCTTTTAGTTTCATGGCTTCTGTCACCATCTGCAGTGATTTTGGAGGCCACAAAAGTAAAGTCTGCCACTGTTTCCATTGTTTCCCCATCTATTTGCCAGGAAGTGATGGGACCGGATGCTATCATCTTCGTTTTCTGAATGTTGAGCTTTAAGCCAACTTTTTCACTCTCCTCTTTCACTTTCATCAGGAAGCTCTAGTTCTTCTTCATTTTCTGCCATAAGTGTGGTGTCATCAGCGTATCTGAGGTTATTGATATTTCTCCCGGCACTCTTGTTTCCAGCTTGTGCTTCATCCAGTGGATAGTTTCTCATGAAGTACTTTGCATATACGTTAAATAAGCAGGGTGACAACATACAGCCTTGACTTACTCACTTCCCGATTTGGACCCAGCTCGTCATTGCATGTTCAGTTCTAACTGTTGCTTCGTGACCTGCATACAGATTTCTCAAGAGGCAGTTCAGGTGGTCTGGTATTCCCATCTCTTTCAAAATTTTCCGGTTTGCTGTGATCCACACAGTCAAAGGCTATGGCATAGTCAATAAAGCAGAAATAGATGTTTTTCTGGAACATTTTCAGATTTCCTTGGTTTTTACCTAATGTCCTTTTGCTGTCCCAGTATCCATCCAGGATACCATACTAAATCCAGTCATTCCATATTCTGCCTTGTTAGGTTCCTCTTTGCTGTGACAATTTTTAGATTTCTTTTTTTTTTTTTTCTATTATTAAAAATTTTGTTCATTTTTAATTGAAGGATAATTGCTCTACTGAATTTTGTTGTTTTCTGTCTAACCTCAACATGAATCATCCATAGGTATACTTATATCTCCTCCCTGTTGAACCTCCCTCCTATCTCTCTCGCCATATTATCCCTCTAGGTTGATACAGAGCCCCTGTTTGAGTTTTCTGAGCCATACAGCAAACTCCCTTTGGCTATATTTGAGCATACGATAATTTAAGATTCCATGTTGCTCTTTCAATACATCTCACCTTTTCCTCCCCTCTCCCCATGTCCATAAGTCTATTCTCTACGTCTGTTTCTCCAATCAGTTCAGTTCAGTTCAGTTCAGTCGCTCAGTCGTGTCCGACTCTTTGCGACCCTGTGAAGTGCAGCACGCCAGGCCTCCCTGTCCATCACCAACTCCCGGAGTTCACCCAAACTCACGTCCATCGAGTCGGTGATGCCATCCAGCCATCTCATCCTCTGTCGTCCCCTTTTCCTCCTGCCCCCAATCCCTGGCAGCATCAGAGTCTTTTCCAATGAGTCAACTCTTCGCATGAGGTGGCCAAAGTACTGGAGTTTCAGCTTTAGCGTCATTCCTTCCAAAGAACACCCAGGACTGATCTCTTTCGGAATGGACCGGTTGGATCTCCTTGCAGTCCATGGGACTCTCAATAGTCTTCTCCAACACCACAGTTCAAGAGCATCAATTCTTTGGCGCTCAGTTTTCTTCACAGTCCAACTCTCACACCTGTACACGACCACCGGAAAAACCATGGCCTTGACTAGACGGACCTTTGTTGGCAAAGTAATGTCCCTGCTTTTGAGTATGCTATCTAGGTTGGTCATAAATTTCCTTCCAAGGAGTAAGCGTCTTTTAATTTCATGGCTGCAATCACCATCTGCAGTGATTTTGGAGCCCCCCAAAATAAAGTCTGCCACTGTTTCCACTGTTTCCCCATCTATTTCCCATGAAGTGATGGGACCAGATGGCATGATCTTCGTTTTCTGAATATTGAGCTTTAAGCCTACTTTTTCACTCTCCTCTTTCACTTTCATCAAGAGGCTTTTGAGTTCCTCTTCACTTTCTGCCATAAGGGTGGTGTCATCTGCATATCTGAGGATATTGATATTTCTCCCAGCAATCTTGATTCCAGCTTGTGCGTCTTCCAGCCCAGCATTTCTCGTGATGTACTCTGCATATAAGTTAAATAAGCATAAGCAGGGTGACAATACACAGCCTTGACGTACTCCTTTTCCTATTTGGAACCAGTCTGTTTCTCCATTGCTGCCCTGTAAATGAATTCTTCAGTACCATTTTTCTAGTTTCTGTATATATGCGTTAAAATATGATATTTCTCTTTCTCTTTCTGACTTACTTCACTCTATATAATAGGTTCTAGGTTCATCCACCACGTTAGAACTGACTCAAATGCGTTCCTTCTTATGGCTGTGTAATATTTCACCATGTATATGTCCACAACTTCTTCATGCATTCTTCTGTCAGTGGACATCTAGGTTGCTTCCATGTTCTAGCTGTTGTAAATAGTGCTGCAGTGAACAATGGGATACATGTGTCCCTTTCGATTTTGATTTCTTCAGGGTATATGCCTAGGAGTAGGATTGCTGGGTCATGTGGTGCTTTTATTCCTAGTTTCTTAAGGAATCTCCATACCGTCTTCCATCGTGGCTGTATCAATTTTCATTCCGACCAACAGTGCAGGAGCTTTCCCTTTTCTCCACACCCTCTCCAGCATTTATTGTTTGCAGACTTTGAGGATGGCCATTGTGACTGGTATGAGGTGATATCTCATTGTGGCTTTGACTTGCATTTCTCTAATAATGAGCGATGTTGAGCATCTTTTCAGGTGTGTGTTGGTCATCTGTATGTCTTCTGTCGAGAAATGTCTGTTTAGGTCTTTTTCTCACTTTTTGATTGGGTTGTTTGTTTTCCTGATATTGAGTTATATGAGCTGCTTGTATATTTTGGAAATTAATCCTTTGTCAGTTGTTTCATTTGCTGTCATTTTCTCCCATTCTGAGGACTGTCTTTTCATCTTGCTTATCGTTTCCTTTGCTGTGCAAAAGATGCTAAGTTTAATCAGGTCCCACTGGTTTGCTTTGATTTTTGTTTCCATTACTCTAGGAAATGGGACATAGAGGATCTTGCTTTGATTTATGTCAACAAGTGTTCTGCCTATGTTCTCTTCTAAGAGTTTTATAGTTTCTGGTCTTACAGTTAGGTCTCTAATCCATTTTGAGTTTATCTTTGTGTATGGTGTTAGGAAGTGTTCTAATTTCATTCTTTTGCATGTAGCTGTCCACTTTTCCCAGCACCACTTATTGAAGAGGCTATCTTTTCCCCATTGTATATTCTTGCCTCCTTTGTCAAAAATAAGGTACCTGTAGGTGCATGGATTTATTTCTGGGCTTTCTATCTTGTTCCCTTGGTCTATATTACTGTTTTTTTTTTTTGTGTGTGTGCCAGTACCATTCTGTCTTGATGACTGTACCTTTGTAGTATTATCTGAAGTCAGGAAGGTTGGTTCCTCCAGCTCCCTTGTTCTTTTTTAAGACTGCTTTGGCTATCTGGAGTCTTTTGTGTTTCCATATGAACTGTGAAAATTTTTGTTGTAGTTCTGTGAAAAATGCCATTGGTCATTTGATAGGTATTGCACTGAGTGTGTGGATTACATTTGGTAGTATAATCGTTTCCACAATATTCATTCTTCCATCCCAGGAACATGGAATATCTCTCCATCTGTTTCTGTTTGGTTTCTTTCATTAGTGTCTTATAATTTTCTGTGTACAGTTCTTTCATCTCCTTAGGTAAGTTTATTCCTATATACTTAATTCTTTTCATTGCAGTGGTGAATGGGATTGATTCCTTAATTGCTCTCTCTGATTTTTCATTGTTAGTATATGGAAATGCAAGTGATTTCTGTGTATTGATTTTGTATCCTGCAACTTTGCTAAATTCACTGATTAGCTCCAGTAATTTTCTGATAGTATCTTTAGGGTGTTTTATGTACAGTATCATGTCATCTGCAAACAGTGAGAACTTTACTTCTTCTTTTCTGATCTGGATTCCTTTTATTTCTGTTTCTTCGCTGATTGCTGTCACTAGGACTTCCAGAACTATGTTGAATAGTAGTGGTGAAAGTGGACACCCTTGTCTTGTTCCTGATCTTAGTGGGAATGCTTTCAGTTTTGCACCATTGAGACTAATGTTTGCTGTAGGCCAATCATATATGGCCTTTACTATGTTGAGGTAGGTTCCTTCTATGTCCATTTTTTGAAGAGTTTTAATCATAAATAGGTGCTGAATTTTGTCAAAGGCTTTTTCCTGCATCAATTGAGATTATCATATGGTTTTTATCTTTCAATATGTTACTATGGTGTATCACATTGATTGATTTCCATATATTGAATCCTTGCATCCCTGGATTAAACCCAACTTGATCGTGGTGTATGAGCTTTTTGATGTGTTGCCGTCCAGCATTTAACAAAAAGTTTTCAGGAGCTTAACTGAAGTGGTGGGATAGTGTAGTTTGTGTGTCATAGGAATCTCCTCAAAGGATGATGTCATCAGTGTGAGGTCCCAATTGTGTCCTAGAAAAAGTTAGAGCTGGTGAAAATGTTGCCTTCAAAGACTGTGTGAGATGGCAGGTGTGGACACTGGCCCCACTGAGTAGACAGGTGACGGTGTATCGTTTCCCTTTGAAGGTGAAGGTTCAGTGTAGCTGAGAAGTTGTTGAAATAGGCAGTGAAAACAGCATGCTAGCCAAATGTTTTGCTATGACTGAAAAGTATTTGCCAGTTATTTGTTGGAAGCAGTATTATCAACAAAATACATGGAGCCCTAGTGAGTGGGGCCATGACACCAAGGGTACAAGTTCACACTGAGGCCCTGTTCTTGCTTTACAGCTTTAAGATCAAGTAAAATTTGTTAAGTGCAGCAGAAGTTGGGATAATCACACCTTGCTCAGTAGGTTTCCTATAACAGGTTTCAATTTGTGAAGACCCTGCTTTCATTGAGATTGAATCTTTTAAAAAACAACTGAGGTGAAAAGTGTGATTGCATCTAAGGGAAAAAGGGCCATAGGGTCTCATATTTTAAAGGTGAGTATAGGGGCAAGGGCTGAATTTTATTACTCATTGAGTTAGATTCTCCACGTGCACTAGAGGCTACTTGGGGTAATGGAGGTTTTGGCACTGGGAAATGTAGGCAAGGCAGTAATTCCAGTGGTTAAGGTTAGGCATATCTGTTTCTATGTCACGTTCCTTTACTCCCTGGTTGTTTGTAGTAGCTTGCCCAAATGTGGGCCAGAAGAGGAACAGAAATTGATGAGGGGCAAAAACTCAATTGTCACACCTGAAAAGTGGGATCTGATTATTGCACAGAGCCACCACCCCTACATCACCCCTCTCCCTAGATGGGACCTCTGAAACACACAGAAACACCAAGTCCTTTTCCTTCTCACCAGTGGGATGAAGAGTTCAGGAAGCAATCTTCAGTCTGCAGTTCTCAGTCTTCACCCAGTCCTCAGTCCCAGTGTCTGGGTAAGTATGGACTGGCTGGTCTGGGCCCTAGACTGAAAGGACGCCTCCTCCCTCCCTCCTCACACACCGGACCCTTCCCTTTCTCCCCTCTCCATCATCAAAAACACACGCACACACATCTTTTTACTGCTTGTTGATACTTTAATCGTCAACATCTGAATACTTTGATCTGTCCAGAGGGGACCATCGTTGTATGTTTGATGTCTGCACAAACGACTATTCTGCCTTTGCTTTTCCTGGAGTTACAGCAGATGGCTCAGCATCTTGGGCTCCAGGTGGGCACAGGGGCTTACTTGCAGAATCGTCAGAAGTGTTGGAAGAATCCTCTGGGGGTTCTTCATCCGCCATTGGCCCACTTTCATTCTTCTTTTTATTCTGCGGGTGGTGGTAGAAGACTGGATTCGCCGACCTCTTCCCTTTCTTTTTCCGGCCCGGATTCCGCTGAAGGGTTGATTTTACCTTCCTCGTGGGCTTTCGTATCTGGTAAGAAAACAGAGTCATCCAGAAAGACATTAGTGGAGGAGGATGGGAAGAACTTTGAGAGAACGGGTGTGCATTGAGGAGGGGTTTGTGCCAGGCAAGCTGCGGCAGGGCGAGTCTTGGGTGGGGGATGAAGAGGAAGAACATGAGCAGGGTAATCTGACCTTCTGACTGTCCAAGCCATCGGACTGATCAGTGTTCTTTCTCTTCCTTCGTTAGCACTTGAAGCTTGTTGCTGCAAATGGAAAGCGTCTATCTCGATTTCTGTTTCCTCCTCCTTCACTTCCTTAATTAGGTCTGCCATGTTGTAGCAACGGTGGCCTCCACCAAGGCGCCTGGCGTCTCTATATATACCGTCGCAGGACAATGGTGAGCCACAACTGTCCGTTTGATTGGTCAGCAAGAAATTTCTCCAGCCAATGGTAGCCCTGACACTGCTGACATCACAAAGCGCCGCTTGGGAACATCCATGGGGGCGGGGAGGGTGCAAAGGAGTCCAAGTGCTCTGGTTTGAGAAAAGAAGTGCTTTCGCAACAACCATTAAAGAGCCTTCCCAATTTGACTTTCCGGAAAACATTTCCTCATCTTGTCCAGTTCAGTTCTTGTGGTGTAGAAGTTAGGGAGCCAGTGTTCCTTGCAAACCATTTCTCATGGCCACCCCCATTCAGTGTTTAATTCTGTCATCTTCCGGATCTCATTACCTAGTATTTGGTGTGTTGTTTTTTTTTAAACAGTTTACTTTAGAAGTTTTAGATTTGCACGATAATTGTGAAGAGTGTTTTCATATACTCCACAACCAATTCTCTTGTTTACCATTGTACATTAGTATTGAACATTTGTTCAAATTAGTGAACCCACAGTGAAAGAGTATTATGAACTAAAGTCTGGACATTATCAGATTTCTTTCAGTACAGTTCAGTTCAGTCGCTCAGTTGTGTCCGACTCTTTGCGACCCCATGAACAGCACGCCAAGCCTCCCTGTCCATCACCAACTCCGGGAGTTTACCCAAACCTATATCCATTGAGTCGGTGATTCCATCCAACCATCTCATCCACTGTTGTCCCCTTCTCCTCCTGCCCTCAAACTTTCCCAGCATCAGGGTCTTTCCAAATGAGTCATCTCTTTGCATCAGGTGGCGAAAGTATTGGAGTTTCAGCTTCAACATCAGTCCTTCAAATGAACACCCAGGACTGATCTCCTTTAGAATGGACTGGTTGGATCTCCTTGCAGTCCAAGGGACTCTCAAGAGTCTTCTCCAACACCACAGTTCAAAAGCATCAATTCTTCGGCGCTCAGCTTTCTTCACAGTCCAACTCCCACATCCATACATGACCACTGGAAAAACCATAACCTTACTAGACGGACCTTTGTCAGCAAAGTAATGTCTGCTTTTTAATATGCTGTCTAGGTTGGTCAGAACTTTCCTTCCAAGGAGTAAGCGTCTTTTAGTTTCATGGCTTCTGTCACCATCTGCAGTGATTTTGGAGGCCACAAAAGTAAAGTCTGCCACTGTTTCCATTGTTTCCCCATCTATTTGCCAGGAAGTGATGGGACCGGATGCTACCATCTTCGTTTTCTGAATGTTGAGCTTTAAGCCAACTTTTTCACTCTCCTCTTTCACTTTCATCAGGAAGCTCTAGTTCTTCTTCATTTTCTGCCATAAGTGTGGTGTCATCAGCGTATCTGAGGTTATTGATATTTCTCCCGGCACTCTTGTTTCCAGCTTGTGCTTCATCCAGTGGATAGTTTCTCATGAAGTACTTTGCATATACGTTAAATAAGCAGGGTGACAACATACAGCCTTGACTTACTCACTTCCCGATTTGGACCCAGCTCGTCATTGCATGTTCAGTTCTAACTGTTGCTTCGTGACCTGCATACAGATTTCTCAAGAGGCAGTTCAGGTGGTCTGGTATTCCCATCTCTTTCAAAATTTTCCGGTTTGTTGTGATCCACACAGTCAAAGGCTATGGCATAGTCAATAAAGCAGAAATAGATGTTTTTCTGGAACATTTTCAGATTTCCTTGGTTTTTACCTAATGTCCTTTTGCTGTCCCAGTATCCATCCAGGATACCATACTAAATCCAGTCATTCCATATTCTGCCTTGTTAGGTTCCTCTTTGCTGTGACAATTTTTTAGATTTCTTTTTTTTTTTTTCTATTATTAAAAATTTGTTCATTTTTTAATTGAAGGATAATTGCTCTACTAAATTTTGTTGTTTTCTGTCTAACCTCAACATGAATCATCCATAGGTATACTTATATCTCCTCCCTGTTGAACCTCCCTCCTATCTCTCTCGCCATATTATCCCTCTAGGTTGATACAGAGCCCCTGTTTGAGTTTTCTGAGCCATACAGCAAACTCCCTTTGGCTATCTTTGAGCATATGATAATTTAAGATTCCATGTTGCTCTTTCAATACATCTCACCTTTTCCTCCCCTCTCCCCATGTCCATAAGTCTATTCTCTACGTCTGTTTCTCCAATCAGTTCAGTTCAGTTCAGTTCAGTCGCTCAGTCGTGTCCGACTCTTTGCGACCCTGTGAAGTGCAGCACGCCAGGCCTCCCTGTCCATCACCAACTCCCGGAGTTCACCCAAACTCACGTCCATCGAGTCGGTGATGCCATCCAGCCATCTCATCCTCTGTCGTCCCCTTTTCCTCCTGCCCCCAATCCCTGGCAGCATCAGAGTCTTTTCCAATGAGTCAACTCTTCGCATGAGGTGGCCAAAGTACTGGAGTTTCAGCTTTAGCGTCATTCCTTCCAAAGAACACCCAGGACTGATCTCTTTCGGAATGGACCGGTTGGATCTCCTTGCAGTCCATGGGACTCTCAATAGTCTTCTCCAACACCACAGTTCAAGAGCATCAATTCTTTGGCGCTCAGTTTTCTTCACAGTCCAACTCTCACACCTGTACACGACCACTGGAAAAACCATGGCCTTGACTAGACGGACCTTTGTTGGCAAAGTAATGTCCCTGCTTTTGAGTATGCTATCTAGGTTGGTCATAAATTTCCTTCCAAGGAGTAAGCGTCTTTTAATTTCATGGCTGCAATCACCATCTGCAGTGATTTTGGAGCCCCCCAAAATAAAGTCTGCCACTGTTTCCACTGTTTCCCCATCTATTTCCCATGAAGTGATGGGACCAGATGGCATGATCTTCGTTTTCTGAATATTGAGCTTTAAGCCTACTTTTTCACTCTCCTCTTTCACTTTCATCAAGAGGCTTTTGAGTTCCTCTTCACTTTCTGCCATAAGGGTGGTGTCATCTGCATATCTGAGGATATTGATATTTCTCCCAGCAATCTTGATTCCAGCTTGTGCGTCTTCCAGCCCAGCATTTCTCGTGATGTACTCTGCATATAAGTTAAATAAGCATAAGCAGGGTGACAATACACAGCCTTGACGTACTCCTTTTCCTATTTGGAACCAGTCTGTTTCTCCATTGCTGCCCTGTAAATGAATTCTTCAGTACCATTTTTCTAGTTTCTGTATATATGCGTTAAAATATGATATTTCTCTTTCTCTTTCTGACTTACTTCACTCTATATAATAGGTTCTAGGTTCATCCACCACGTTAGAACTGACTCAAATGCGTTCCTTCTTATGGCTGTGTAATATTTCACCATGTATATGTCCACAACTTCTTCATGCATTCTTCTGTCAGTGGACCTCTAGGTTGCTTCCATGTTCTAGCTGTTGTAAATAGTGCTGCAGTGAACAATGGGATACATGTGTCCCTTTCGATTTTGATTTCTTCAGGGTATATGCCTAGGAGTAGGATTGCTGGGTCATGTGGTGCTTTTATTCCTAGTTTCTTAAGGAATCTCCATACCGTCTTCCATCGTGGCTGTATCAATTTTCATTCCGACCAACAGTGCAGGAGCTTTCCCTTTTCTCCACACCCTCTCCAGCATTTATTGTTTGCAGACTTTGAGGATGGCCATTGTGACTGGTATGAGGTGATATCTCATTGTGGCTTTGACTTGCATTTCTCTAATAATGAGCGATGTTGAGCATCTTTTCAGGTGTGTGTTGGTCATCTGTATGTCTTCTGTCGAGAAATGTCTGTTTAGGTCTTTTTCTCACTTTTTGATTGGGTTGTTTGTTTTCCTGATATTGAGTTATATGAGCTGCTTGTATATTTTGGAAATTAATCCTTTGTCAGTTGTTTCATTTGCTGTCATTTTCTCCCATTCTGAGGACTGTCTTTTCATCTTGCTTATCGTTTCCTTTGCTGTGCAAAAGATGCTAAGTTTAATCAGGTCCCACTGGTTTGCTTTGATTTTTGTTTCCATTACTCTAGGAAATGGGACATAGAGGATCTGGCTTTGATTTATGTCAACAAGTGTTCTGCCTATGTTCTCTTCTAAGAGTTTTATAGTTTCTGGTCTTACAGTTAGGTCTCTAATCCATTTTGAGTTTATCTTTGTGTATGGTGTTAGGAAGTGTTCTAATTTCATTCTTTTGCATGTAGCTGTCCAGTTTTCCCAGCACCACTTATTGAAGAGGCTATCATTTCCCCATTGTATATTCTTGCCTCCTTTGTCAAAAATAAGGTACCTGTAGGTGCATGGATTTATTTCTGGGCTTTCTATCTTGTTCCCTTGGTCTATATTTCTGTTTTTTTTTTTTTTTTTTGGTGCCAGTACCATTCTGTCTTGATGACTGTACCTTTGTAGTATTATCTGAAGTCAGGAAGGTTGGTTCCTCCAGCTCCCTTGTTCTTTTTTAAGACTGCTTTGGCTATCTGGAGTCTTTTGTGTTTCCATATGAACTGTGAAAATTTTTGTTGTAGTTCTGTGAAAAATGCCATTGGTCATTTGATAGGTATTGCACTGAGTGTGTGGATTACATTTGGTAGTATAATCGTTTTCACAATATTGATTCTTCCATCCCAGGAACATGGAATATCTCTCCATCTGTTTCTGTTTGGTTTCTTTCATTAGTGTCTTATAATTTTCTGTGTACAGTTCTTTCATCTCCTTAGGTAAGTTTATTCCTATATATTTAATTCTTTTCATTGCAGTGGTGAATGGGATTGATTCCTTAATTGCTCTCTCTGATTTTTCATTGTTAGTATATGGAAATGCAAGTGATTTCTGTGTATTGATTTTGTATCCTGCAACTTTGCTAAATTCACTGATTAGCTCCAGTAATTTTCTGATAGTATCTTTAGGGTGTTCTATGTACAGTATCATGTCATCTGCAAACAGTGAGAACTTTACCTCTTCTTTTCTGATCTGGATTCCTTTTATTTCTGTTTCTTCGCTGATTGCTGTCACTAGGACTTCCAGAACTATGTTAAATAGTAGTGGTGAAAGTGGACACCCTTGTCTTGTTCCTGATCTTAGTGGGAATGCTTTCAGTTTTTCACCATTGAGACTAATGTTTGCTGTAGGCCAATCATATATGGCCTTTACTATGTTGAGGTAGGTTCCTTCTATGTCCATTTTTTGAAGAGTTTTAAACATAAATAGGTGCTGAATTTTGTCAAAGGCTTTTTCTGCATCAATTGAGATTATCCTATGGTTTTTATCTTTCAGTATGTTACTATGGTGTATCACATTGATTGGTTTCCATATATCGAATCCTTGCATCCCTGGATTAAACCCAACTTGATCGTGGTGTATGAGCTTTTTGATGTGTTGCCGTCCAGCATTTACCAAAAAGTTTTCAGGAGCTTAACTGAAGTGGTGGGATAGTGTAGTTTGTGTGTCATAGGAATCTCCTCAAAGGATGATGTCATCAGTGTGAGGTCCTAATTGTGTCCTAGAAAAAGTTAGAGCTGGTGAAAATGTTGCCTTCAAAGACTGTGTGAGATGGCAGGTGTGGACACTGGCCCCACTGAGTAGACAGGTGACGGTGTATCGTTTCCCTTTGAAGGTGAAGGTTCAGTGTAGCCGAGAAGTTGTTGAGATAGGCAGTGAAAACAGCATGCTAGCCAAATGTTTTGCTATGACTGAAAAGTATTTGCCAGTTATTTGTTGGAAGCAGTATTATCAACAAAATACATGGAGCCCTAGTGAGTGGGGCCATGACACCAAGGGTACAAGTTCACACTGAGGCCCTGTTCTTGCTTTACAGCTTTAAGATCAAGTAAAATTTGTTAAGTGCAGCAGAAGTTGGGATAATCACACCTTGCTCAGTAGGTTTCCTATAACAGGTTTCAATTTGTGAAGACCCTGCTTTCATTGAGATTGAATCTTTTAAAAAACAACTGAGGTGAAAAGTGTGATTGCATCTAAGGGAAAAAGGGCCATAGGGTCTCATCTTTTAAAGGTGAGTATAGGGGCAAGGGCTGAATTTTATTACTCATTGAGTTAGATTCTCCACGTGCACTAGAGGCTATTTGGGGTAATGGAGGTTTTGGCACTGGGAAATGTAGGCAAGGCAGTAATTCCAGTGGTTAAGGTTAGGCATATCTGTTTCTATGTCACGTTCCTTTACTCCCTGGTTGTTTGTAGTAGCTTGCCCAAATGTGGGCCAGAAGAGGAACAGAAATTGATGAGGGGCAAAAACTCAATTGTCACACCTGAAAAGTGGGATCTGATTATTGCACAGAGCCACCACCCCTACATCACCCCTCTCCCTAGATGGGACCTCTGAAACACACAGAAACACCAAGTCCTTTTCCTTCTCACCAGTGGGATGAAGAGTTCAGGAAGCAATCTTCAGTCTGCAGTTCTCAGTCTTCACCCAGTCCTCAGTCCCAGTGTCTGGGTAAGTATGGACTGGCTGGTCTGGGCCCTAGACTGAAAGGACGCCTCCTCCCTCCCTCCTCACACACCGGACCCTTCCCTTTCTCCCCTCTCCATCATCAAAAAAACACGCACACACATCTTTTTACTGCTTGTTGATACTTTAATCGTCAACATCTGAATACTTTGATCTGTCCGGAGGGGACCATCGTTGTATGTTTGATGTCTGCACAAACGACTATTCTGCCTTTGCTTTTCCTGGAGTTACAGCAGATGGCTCAGCATCTTGGGCTCCAGGTGGGCACAGGGGCTTACTTGCAGAATCGTCAGAAGTGTTGGAAGAATCCTCTGGGGTTTCTTCATCCGCCATTGGCCCACTTTCATTCTTCTTTTTATTCTGCGGGTGGTGGTAGAAGACTGGATTCGTCGACCTCTTCCCTTTCTTTTTCCGGCCCGGGTTCCGCTGAAGGGTTGATTTTACCTTCCTCGTGGGCTTTCGTATCTGGTAAGAAAACAGAGTCATCCAGAAAGACATTAGTGGAGGAGGATGGGAAGAACTTTGAGAGAACGGGTGTGCATTGAGGAGGGGTTTGTGCCAGGCAAGCTGCGGCAGGGCGAGTCTTGGGTGGGGGATGAAGAGGAAGAACATGAGTAGGGTAATCTGACCTTCTGACTGTCCAAGCCATCGGACTGATCAGTGTTCTTTCTCTTCCCTTCGTTAGCACTTGAAGCTTGTTGCTGCAGATTGAAAGCGTCTATCTCGATTTCTGTTTCCTCCTCCTTCACTTCCTTAATTAGGTCTGCCATGTTGTAGCAACGGTGGCCTCCACCAAGGCGCCTGGCGTCTCTATATATACCGTCGCAGGACAATGGTGAGCCACAACTGTCCGTTTGATTGGTCAGCAAGAAATTTCTCCAGCCAATGGTAGCCCTGACACTGCTGACATCACAAAGCGCCACTTGGGAACATCCATGGGGGCGGGGAGGGTGCAAAGGAGTCCAAGTGCTCTGGTTTGAGAAAAGAAGTGCTTTCGCAACAACCATTAAAGAGCCTTCCCAATTTGACTTTCCGGAAAACATTTCCTCATCTTGTCCAGTTCAGTTCTTGTGGTGTAGAAGTTAGGGAGCCAGTGTTCCTTCCAAACCATTTCTCATGGCCACCCCCATTCAGTGTTTAATTCTGTCATCTTCCGGATCTCATTACCTAGTATTTGGTGTGGTTTTTTTTTTAAACAGTTTACTTTAGAGGTTTTAGATTTGCACGATAATTGTGAAGAGTGTTTTCATATACTCCACAACCAATTCTCTTGTTTACCATTGTACATTAGTATTGAACATTTGTTCAAATTAGTGAACCCACAGTGAAAGAGTATTATGAACTAAAGTCTGGACATTATCAGATTTCTTTCAGTACAGTTCAGTTCAGTCGCTCAGTTGTGTCCGACTCTTTGCGACCCCATGAACAGCACGCCAAGCCTCCCTGTCCATCACCAACTCCGGGAGTTTACCCAAACCTATATCCATTGAGTCGGTGATTCCATCCAACCATCTCATCCACTGTTGTCCCCTTCTCCTCCTGCCCTCAAACTTTCCCAGCATCAGGGTCTTTCCAAATGAGTCATCTCTTTGCATCAGGTGGCGAAAGTATTGGAGTTTCAGCTTCAACATCAGTCCTTCAAATGAACACCCAGGACTGATCTCCTTTAGAACGGACTGGTTGGATCTCCTTGCAGTCCAAGGGACTCTCAAGAGTCTTCTCCAACACCACAGTTCAAAAGCATCAATTCTTCGGCGCTCAGCTTTCTTCACAGTCCAACTCCCACATCCATACATGACCACTGGAAAAACCATAACCTTACTAGACGGACCTTTGTCAGCAAAGTAATGTCTGCTTTTTAATATGCTGTCTAGGTTGGTCAGAACTTTCCTTCCAAGGAGTAAGCGTCTTTTAGTTTCATGGCTTCTGTCACCATCTGCAGTGATTTTGGAGGCCACAAAAGTAAAGTCTGCCACTGTTTCCATTGTTTCCCCATCTATTTGCCAGGAAGTGATGGGACCGGATGCTACCATCTTCGTTTTCTGAATGTTGAGCTTTAAGCCAACTTTTTCACTCTCCTCTTTCACTTTCATCAGGAAGCTCTAGTTCTTCTTCATTTTCTGCCATAAGTGTGGTGTCATCAGCGTATCTGAGGTTATTGATATTTCTCCCGGCACTCTTGTTTCCAGCTTGTGCTTCATCCAGTGGATAGTTTCTCATGAAGTACTTTGCATATACGTTAAATAAGCAGGGTGACAACATACAGCCTTGACTTACTCACTTCCCGATTTGGACCCAGCTCGTCATTGCATGTTCAGTTCTAACTGTTGCTTCGTGACCTGCATACAGATTTCTCAAGAGGCAGTTCAGGTGGTCTGGTATTCCCATCTCTTTCAAAATTTTCCGGTTTGTTGTGATCCACACAGTCAAAGGCTATGGCATAGTCAATAAAGCAGAAATAGATGTTTTTCTGGAACATTTTCAGATTTCCTTGGTTTTTACCTAATGTCCTTTTGCTGTCCCAGTATCCATCCAGGATACCATACTAAATCCAGTCATTCCATATTCTGCCTTGTTAGGTTCCTCTTTGCTGTGACAATTTTTTAGATTTCTTTTTTTTTTTTTCTATTATTAAAAATTTTGTTCATTTTTTAATTGAAGGATAATTGCTCTACTAAATTTTGTTGTTTTCTGTCTAACCTCAACATGAATCATCCATAGGTATACTTATATCTCCTCCCTGTTGAACCTCCCTCCTATCTCTCTCGCCATATTATCCCTCTAGGTTGATACAGAGCCCCTGTTTGAGTTTTCTGAGCCATACAGCAAACTCCCTTTGGCTATCTTTGAGCATATGATAATTTAAGATTCCATGTTGCTCTTTCAATACATCTCACCTTTTCCTCCCCTCTCCCCATGTCCATAAGTCTATTCTCTACGTCTGTTTCTCCAATCAGTTCAGTTCAGTTCAGTTCAGTCGCTCAGTCGTGTCCGACTCTTTGCGACCCTGTGAAGTGCAGCACGCCAGGCCTCCCTGTCCATCACCAACTCCCGGAGTTCACCCAAACTCACGTCCATCGAGTCGGTGATGCCATCCAGCCATCTCATCCTCTGTCGTCCCCTTTTCCTCCTGCCCCCAATCCCTGGCAGCATCAGAGTCTTTTCCAATGAGTCAACTCTTCGCATGAGGTGGCCAAAGTACTGGAGTTTCAGCTTTAGCGTCATTCCTTCCAAAGAACACCCAGGACTGATCTCTTTCGGAATGGACCGGTTGGATCTCCTTGCAGTCCATGGGACTCTCAATAGTCTTCTCCAACACCACAGTTCAAGAGCATCAATTCTTTGGCGCTCAGTTTTCTTCACAGTCCAACTCTCACACCTGTACACGACCACTGGAAAAACCATGGCCTTGACTAGACGGACCTTTGTTGGCAAAGTAATGTCCCTGCTTTTGAGTATGCTATCTAGGTTGGTCATAAATTTCCTTCCAAGGAGTAAGCGTCTTTTAATTTCATGGCTGCAATCACCATCTGCAGTGATTTTGGAGCCCCCCAAAATAAAGTCTGCCACTGTTTCCACTGTTTCCCCATCTATTTCCCATGAAGTGATGGGACCAGATGGCATGATCTTCGTTTTCTGAATATTGAGCTTTAAGCCTACTTTTTCACTCTCCTCTTTCACTTTCATCAAGAGGCTTTTGAGTTCCTCTTCACTTTCTGCCATAAGGGTGGTGTCATCTGCATATCTGAGGATATTGATATTTCTCCCAGCAATCTTGATTCCAGCTTGTGCGTCTTCCAGCCCAGCATTTCTCGTGATGTACTCTGCATATAAGTTAAATAAGCATAAGCAGGGTGACAATACACAGCCTTGACGTACTCCTTTTCCTATTTGGAACCAGTCTGTTTCTCCATTGCTGCCCTGTAAATGAATTCTTCAGTACCATTTTTCTAGTTTCTGTATATATGCGTTAAAATATGATATTTCTCTTTCTCTTTCTGACTTACTTCACTCTATATAATAGGTTCTAGGTTCATCCACCACGTTAGAACTGACTCAAATGCGTTCCTTCTTATGGCTGTGTAATATTTCACCATGTATATGTCCACAACTTCTTCATGCATTCTTCTGTCAGTGGACCTCTAGGTTGCTTCCATGTTCTAGCTGTTGTAAATAGTGCTGCAGTGAACAATGGGATACATGTGTCCCTTTCGATTTTGATTTCTTCAGGGTATATGCCTAGGAGTAGGATTGCTGGGTCATGTGGTGCTTTTATTCCTAGTTTCTTAAGGAATCTCCATACCGTCTTCCATCGTGGCTGTATCAATTTTCATTCCGACCAACAGTGCAGGAGCTTTCCCTTTTCTCCACACCCTCTCCAGCATTTATTGTTTGCAGACTTTGAGGATGGCCATTGTGACTGGTATGAGGTGATATCTCATTGTGGCTTTGACTTGCATTTCTCTAATAATGAGCGATGTTGAGCATCTTTTCAGGTGTGTGTTGGTCATCTGTATGTCTTCTGTCGAGAAATGTCTGTTTAGGTCTTTTTCTCACTTTTTGATTGGGTTGTTTGTTTTCCTGATATTGAGTTATATGAGCTGCTTGTATATTTTGGAAATTAATCCTTTGTCAGTTGTTTCATTTGCTGTCATTTTCTCCCATTCTGAGGACTGTCTTTTCATCTTGCTTATCGTTTCCTTTGCTGTGCAAAAGATGCTAAGTTTAATCAGGTCCCACTGGTTTGCTTTGATTTTTGTTTCCATTACTCTAGGAAATGGGACATAGAGGATCTGGCTTTGATTTATGTCAACAAGTGTTCTGCCTATGTTCTCTTCTAAGAGTTTTATAGTTTCTGGTCTTACAGTTAGGTCTCTAATCCATTTTGAGTTTATCTTTGTGTATGGTGTTAGGAAGTGTTCTAATTTCATTCTTTTGCATGTAGCTGTCCAGTTTTCCCAGCACCACTTATTGAAGAGGCTATCATTTCCCCATTGTATATTCTTGCCTCCTTTGTCAAAAATAAGGTACCTGTAGGTGCATGGATTTATTTCTGGGCTTTCTATCTTGTTCCCTTGGTCTATATTTCTGTTTTTTTTTTTTTTTTTTTTTTGGTGCCAGTACCATTCTGTCTTGATGACTGTACCTTTGTAGTATTATCTGAAGTCAGGAAGGTTGGTTCCTCCAGCTCCCTTGTTCTTTTTTAAGACTGCTTTGGCTATCTGGAGTCTTTTGTGTTTCCATATGAACTGTGAAAATTTTTGTTGTAGTTCTGTGAAAAATGCCATTGGTCATTTGATAGGTATTGCACTGAGTGTGTGGATTACATTTGGTAGTATAATCGTTTTCACAATATTGATTCTTCCATCCCAGGAACATGGAATATCTCTCCATCTGTTTCTGTTTGGTTTCTTTCATTAGTGTCTTATAATTTTCTGTGTACAGTTCTTTCATCTCCTTAGGTAAGTTTATTCCTATATATTTAATTCTTTTCATTGCAGTGGTGAATGGGATTGATTCCTTAATTGCTCTCTCTGATTTTTCATTGTTAGTATATGGAAATGCAAGTGATTTCTGTGTATTGATTTTGTATCCTGCAACTTTGCTAAATTCACTGATTAGCTCCAGTAATTTTCTGATAGTATCTTTAGGGTGTTCTATGTACAGTATCATGTCATCTGCAAACAGTGAGAACTTTACCTCTTCTTTTCTGATCTGGATTCCTTTTATTTCTGTTTCTTCGCTGATTGCTGTCACTAGGACTTCCAGAACTATGTTAAATAGTAGTGGTGAAAGTGGACACCCTTGTCTTGTTCCTGATCTTAGTGGGAATGCTTTCAGTTTTTCACCATTGAGACTAATGTTTGCTGTAGGCCAATCATATATGGCCTTTACTATGTTGAGGTAGGTTCCTTCTATGTCCATTTTTTGAAGAGTTTTAAACATAAATAGGTGCTGAATTTTGTCAAAGGCTTTTTCTGCATCAATTGAGATTATCCTATGGTTTTTATCTTTCAGTATGTTACTATGGTGTATCACATTGATTGGTTTCCATATATCGAATCCTTGCATCCCTGGATTAAACCCAACTTGATCGTGGTGTATGAGCTTTTTGATGTGTTGCCGTCCAGCATTTACCAAAAAGTTTTCAGGAGCTTAACTGAAGTGGTGGGATAGTGTAGTTTGTGTGTCATAGGAATCTCCTCAAAGGATGATGTCATCAGTGTGAGGTCCTAATTGTGTCCTAGAAAAAGTTAGAGCTGGTGAAAATGTTGCCTTCAAAGACTGTGTGAGATGGCAGGTGTGGACACTGGCCCCACTGAGTAGACAGGTGACGGTGTATCGTTTCCCTTTGAAGGTGAAGGTTCAGTGTAGCCGAGAAGTTGTTGAGATAGGCAGTGAAAACAGCATGCTAGCCAAATGTTTTGCTATGACTGAAAAGTATTTGCCAGTTATTTGTTGGAAGCAGTATTATCAACAAAATACATGGAGCCCTAGTGAGTGGGGCCATGACACCAAGGGTACAAGTTCACACTGAGGCCCTGTTCTTGCTTTACAGCTTTAAGATCAAGTAAAATTTGTTAAGTGCAGCAGAAGTTGGGATAATCACACCTTGCTCAGTAGGTTTCCTATAACAGGTTTCAATTTGTGAAGACCCTGCTTTCATTGAGATTGAATCTTTTAAAAAACAACTGAGGTGAAAAGTGTGATTGCATCTAAGGGAAAAAGGGCCATAGGGTCTCATCTTTTAAAGGTGAGTATAGGGGCAAGGGCTGAATTTTATTACTCATTGAGTTAGATTCTCCACGTGCACTAGAGGCTATTTGGGGTAATGGAGGTTTTGGCACTGGGAAATGTAGGCAAGGCAGTAATTCCAGTGGTTAAGGTTAGGCATATCTGTTTCTATGTCACGTTCCTTTACTCCCTGGTTGTTTGTAGTAGCTTGCCCAAATGTGGGCCAGAAGAGGAACAGAAATTGATGAGGGGCAAAAACTCAATTGTCACACCTGAAAAGTGGGATCTGATTATTGCACAGAGCCACCACCCCTACATCACCCCTCTCCCTAGATGGGACCTCTGAAACACACAGAAACACCAAGTCCTTTTCCTTCTCACCAGTGGGATGAAGAGTTCAGGAAGCAATCTTCAGTCTGCAGTTCTCAGTCTTCACCCAGTCCTCAGTCCCAGTGTCTGGGTAAGTATGGACTGGCTGGTCTGGGCCCTAGACTGAAAGGACGCCTCCTCCCTCCCTCCTCACACACCGGACCCTTCCCTTTCTCCCCTCTCCATCATCAAAAAAACACGCACACACATCTTTTTACTGCTTGTTGATACTTTAATCGTCAACATCTGAATACTTTGATCTGTCCGGAGGGGACCATCGTTGTATGTTTGATGTCTGCACAAACGACTATTCTGCCTTTGCTTTTCCTGGAGTTACAGCAGATGGCTCAGCATCTTGGGCTCCAGGTGGGCACAGGGGCTTACTTGCAGAATCGTCAGAAGTGTTGGAAGAATCCTCTGGGGTTTCTTCATCCGCCATTGGCCCACTTTCATTCTTCTTTTTATTCTGCGGGTGGTGGTAGAAGACTGGATTCGTCGACCTCTTCCCTTTCTTTTTCCGGCCCGGGTTCCGCTGAAGGGTTGATTTTACCTTCCTCGTGGGCTTTCGTATCTGGTAAGAAAACAGAGTCATCCAGAAAGACATTAGTGGAGGAGGATGGGAAGAACTTTGAGAGAACGGGTGTGCATTGAGGAGGGGTTTGTGCCAGGCAAGCTGCGGCAGGGCGAGTCTTGGGTGGGGGATGAAGAGGAAGAACATGAGTAGGGTAATCTGACCTTCTGACTGTCCAAGCCATCGGACTGATCAGTGTTCTTTCTCTTCCCTTCGTTAGCACTTGAAGCTTGTTGCTGCAGATTGAAAGCGTCTATCTCGATTTCTGTTTCCTCCTCCTTCACTTCCTTAATTAGGTCTGCCATGTTGTAGCAACGGTGGCCTCCACCAAGGCGCCTGGCGTCTCTATATATACCGTCGCAGGACAATGGTGAGCCACAACTGTCCGTTTGATTGGTCAGCAAGAAATTTCTCCAGCCAATGGTAGCCCTGACACTGCTGACATCACAAAGCGCCACTTGGGAACATCCATGGGGGCGGGGAGGGTGCAAAGGAGTCCAAGTGCTCTGGTTTGAGAAAAGAAGTGCTTTCGCAACAACCATTAAAGAGCCTTCCCAATTTGACTTTCCGGAAAACATTTCCTCATCTTGTCCAGTTCAGTTCTTGTGGTGTAGAAGTTAGGGAGCCAGTGTTCCTTCCAAACCATTTCTCATGGCCACCCCCATTCAGTGTTTAATTCTGTCATCTTCCGGATCTCATTACCTAGTATTTGGTGTGGTTTTTTTTTTAAACAGTTTACTTTAGAGGTTTTAGATTTGCACGATAATTGTGAAGAGTGTTTTCATATACTCCACAACCAATTCTCTTGTTTACCATTGTACATTAGTATTGAACATTTGTTCAAATTAGTGAACCCACAGTGAAAGAGTATTATGAACTAAAGTCTGGACATTATCAGATTTCTTTCAGTACAGTTCAGTTCAGTCGCTCAGTTGTGTCCGACTCTTTGCGACCCCATGAACAGCACGCCAAGCCTCCCTGTCCATCACCAACTCCGGGAGTTTACCCAAACCTATATCCATTGAGTCGGTGATTCCATCCAACCATCTCATCCACTGTTGTCCCCTTCTCCTCCTGCCCTCAAACTTTCCCAGCATCAGGGTCTTTCCAAATGAGTCATCTCTTTGCATCAGGTGGCGAAAGTATTGGAGTTTCAGCTTCAACATCAGTCCTTCAAATGAACACCCAGGACTGATCTCCTTTAGAACGGACTGGTTGGATCTCCTTGCAGTCCAAGGGACTCTCAAGAGTCTTCTCCAACACCACAGTTCAAAAGCATCAATTCTTCGGCGCTCAGCTTTCTTCACAGTCCAACTCCCACATCCATACATGACCACTGGAAAAACCATAACCTTACTAGACGGACCTTTGTCAGCAAAGTAATGTCTGCTTTTTAATATGCTGTCTAGGTTGGTCAGAACTTTCCTTCCAAGGAGTAAGCGTCTTTTAGTTTCATGGCTTCTGTCACCATCTGCAGTGATTTTGGAGGCCACAAAAGTAAAGTCTGCCACTGTTTCCATTGTTTCCCCATCTATTTGCCAGGAAGTGATGGGACCGGATGCTACCATCTTCGTTTTCTGAATGTTGAGCTTTAAGCCAACTTTTTCACTCTCCTCTTTCACTTTCATCAGGAAGCTCTAGTTCTTCTTCATTTTCTGCCATAAGTGTGGTGTCATCAGCGTATCTGAGGTTATTGATATTTCTCCCGGCACTCTTGTTTCCAGCTTGTGCTTCATCCAGTGGATAGTTTCTCATGAAGTACTTTGCATATACGTTAAATAAGCAGGGTGACAACATACAGCCTTGACTTACTCACTTCCCGATTTGGACCCAGCTCGTCATTGCATGTTCAGTTCTAACTGTTGCTTCGTGACCTGCATACAGATTTCTCAAGAGGCAGTTCAGGTGGTCTGGTATTCCCATCTCTTTCAAAATTTTCCGGTTTGTTGTGATCCACACAGTCAAAGGCTATGGCATAGTCAATAAAGCAGAAATAGATGTTTTTCTGGAACATTTTCAGATTTCCTTGGTTTTTACCTAATGTCCTTTTGCTGTCCCAGTATCCATCCAGGATACCATACTAAATCCAGTCATTCCATATTCTGCCTTGTTAGGTTCCTCTTTGCTGTGACAATTTTTTAGATTTCTTTTTTTTTTTTTTCTATTATTAAAAATTTTGTTCATTTTTTAATTGAAGGATAATTGCTCTACTAAATTTTGTTGTTTTCTGTCTAACCTCAACATGAATCATCCATAGGTATACTTATATCTCCTCCCTGTTGAACCTCCCTCCTATCTCTCTCGCCATATTATCCCTCTAGGTTGATACAGAGCCCCTGTTTGAGTTTTCTGAGCCATACAGCAAACTCCCTTTGGCTATCTTTGAGCATATGATAATTTAAGATTCCATGTTGCTCTTTCAATACATCTCACCTTTTCCTCCCCTCTCCCCATGTCCATAAGTCTATTCTCTACGTCTGTTTCTCCAATCAGTTCAGTTCAGTTCAGTTCAGTCGCTCAGTCGTGTCCGACTCTTTGCGACCCTGTGAAGTGCAGCACGCCAGGCCTCCCTGTCCATCACCAACTCCCGGAGTTCACCCAAACTCACGTCCATCGAGTCGGTGATGCCATCCAGCCATCTCATCCTCTGTCGTCCCCTTTTCCTCCTGCCCCCAATCCCTGGCAGCATCAGAGTCTTTTCCAATGAGTCAACTCTTCGCATGAGGTGGCCAAAGTACTGGAGTTTCAGCTTTAGCGTCATTCCTTCCAAAGAACACCCAGGACTGATCTCTTTCGGAATGGACCGGTTGGATCTCCTTGCAGTCCATGGGACTCTCAATAGTCTTCTCCAACACCACAGTTCAAGAGCATCAATTCTTTGGCGCTCAGTTTTCTTCACAGTCCAACTCTCACACCTGTACACGACCACTGGAAAAACCATGGCCTTGACTAGACGGACCTTTGTTGGCAAAGTAATGTCCCTGCTTTTGAGTATGCTATCTAGGTTGGTCATAAATTTCCTTCCAAGGAGTAAGCGTCTTTTAATTTCATGGCTGCAATCACCATCTGCAGTGATTTTGGAGCCCCCCAAAATAAAGTCTGCCACTGTTTCCACTGTTTCCCCATCTATTTCCCATGAAGTGATGGGACCAGATGGCATGATCTTCGTTTTCTGAATATTGAGCTTTAAGCCTACTTTTTCACTCTCCTCTTTCACTTTCATCAAGAGGCTTTTGAGTTCCTCTTCACTTTCTGCCATAAGGGTGGTGTCATCTGCATATCTGAGGATATTGATATTTCTCCCAGCAATCTTGATTCCAGCTTGTGCGTCTTCCAGCCCAGCATTTCTCGTGATGTACTCTGCATATAAGTTAAATAAGCATAAGCAGGGTGACAATACACAGCCTTGACGTACTCCTTTTCCTATTTGGAACCAGTCTGTTTCTCCATTGCTGCCCTGTAAATGAATTCTTCAGTACCATTTTTCTAGTTTCTGTATATATGCGTTAAAATATGATATTTCTCTTTCTCTTTCTGACTTACTTCACTCTATATAATAGGTTCTAGGTTCATCCACCACGTTAGAACTGACTCAAATGCGTTCCTTCTTATGGCTGTGTAATATTTCACCATGTATATGTCCACAACTTCTTCATGCATTCTTCTGTCAGTGGACCTCTAGGTTGCTTCCATGTTCTAGCTGTTGTAAATAGTGCTGCAGTGAACAATGGGATACATGTGTCCCTTTCGATTTTGATTTCTTCAGGGTATATGCCTAGGAGTAGGATTGCTGGGTCATGTGGTGCTTTTATTCCTAGTTTCTTAAGGAATCTCCATACCGTCTTCCATCGTGGCTGTATCAATTTTCATTCCGACCAACAGTGCAGGAGCTTTCCCTTTTCTCCACACCCTCTCCAGCATTTATTGTTTGCAGACTTTGAGGATGGCCATTGTGACTGGTATGAGGTGATATCTCATTGTGGCTTTGACTTGCATTTCTCTAATAATGAGCGATGTTGAGCATCTTTTCAGGTGTGTGTTGGTCATCTGTATGTCTTCTGTCGAGAAATGTCTGTTTAGGTCTTTTTCTCACTTTTTGATTGGGTTGTTTGTTTTCCTGATATTGAGTTATATGAGCTGCTTGTATATTTTGGAAATTAATCCTTTGTCAGTTGTTTCATTTGCTGTCATTTTCTCCCATTCTGAGGACTGTCTTTTCATCTTGCTTATCGTTTCCTTTGCTGTGCAAAAGATGCTAAGTTTAATCAGGTCCCACTGGTTTGCTTTGATTTTTGTTTCCATTACTCTAGGAAATGGGACATAGAGGATCTGGCTTTGATTTATGTCAACAAGTGTTCTGCCTATGTTCTCTTCTAAGAGTTTTATAGTTTCTGGTCTTACAGTTAGGTCTCTAATCCATTTTGAGTTTATCTTTGTGTATGGTGTTAGGAAGTGTTCTAATTTCATTCTTTTGCATGTAGCTGTCCAGTTTTCCCAGCACCACTTATTGAAGAGGCTATCATTTCCCCATTGTATATTCTTGCCTCCTTTGTCAAAAATAAGGTACCTGTAGGTGCATGGATTTATTTCTGGGCTTTCTATCTTGTTCCCTTGGTCTATATTTCTGTTTTTTTTTTTTTTTTTTTTTGGTGCCAGTACCATTCTGTCTTGATGACTGTACCTTTGTAGTATTATCTGAAGTCAGGAAGGTTGGTTCCTCCAGCTCCCTTGTTCTTTTTTAAGACTGCTTTGGCTATCTGGAGTCTTTTGTGTTTCCATATGAACTGTGAAAATTTTTGTTGTAGTTCTGTGAAAAATGCCATTGGTCATTTGATAGGTATTGCACTGAGTGTGTGGATTACATTTGGTAGTATAATCGTTTTCACAATATTGATTCTTCCATCCCAGGAACATGGAATATCTCTCCATCTGTTTCTGTTTGGTTTCTTTCATTAGTGTCTTATAATTTTCTGTGTACAGTTCTTTCATCTCCTTAGGTAAGTTTATTCCTATATATTTAATTCTTTTCATTGCAGTGGTGAATGGGATTGATTCCTTAATTGCTCTCTCTGATTTTTCATTGTTAGTATATGGAAATGCAAGTGATTTCTGTGTATTGATTTTGTATCCTGCAACTTTGCTAAATTCACTGATTAGCTCCAGTAATTTTCTGATAGTATCTTTAGGGTGTTCTATGTACAGTATCATGTCATCTGCAAACAGTGAGAACTTTACCTCTTCTTTTCTGATCTGGATTCCTTTTATTTCTGTTTCTTCGCTGATTGCTGTCACTAGGACTTCCAGAACTATGTTAAATAGTAGTGGTGAAAGTGGACACCCTTGTCTTGTTCCTGATCTTAGTGGGAATGCTTTCAGTTTTTCACCATTGAGACTAATGTTTGCTGTAGGCCAATCATATATGGCCTTTACTATGTTGAGGTAGGTTCCTTCTATGTCCATTTTTTGAAGAGTTTTAAACATAAATAGGTGCTGAATTTTGTCAAAGGCTTTTTCTGCATCAATTGAGATTATCCTATGGTTTTTATCTTTCAGTATGTTACTATGGTGTATCACATTGATTGGTTTCCATATATCGAATCCTTGCATCCCTGGATTAAACCCAACTTGATCGTGGTGTATGAGCTTTTTGATGTGTTGCCGTCCAGCATTTACCAAAAAGTTTTCAGGAGCTTAACTGAAGTGGTGGGATAGTGTAGTTTGTGTGTCATAGGAATCTCCTCAAAGGATGATGTCATCAGTGTGAGGTCCTAATTGTGTCCTAGAAAAAGTTAGAGCTGGTGAAAATGTTGCCTTCAAAGACTGTGTGAGATGGCAGGTGTGGACACTGGCCCCACTGAGTAGACAGGTGACGGTGTATCGTTTCCCTTTGAAGGTGAAGGTTCAGTGTAGCCGAGAAGTTGTTGAGATAGGCAGTGAAAACAGCATGCTAGCCAAATGTTTTGCTATGACTGAAAAGTATTTGCCAGTTATTTGTTGGAAGCAGTATTATCAACAAAATACATGGAGCCCTAGTGAGTGGGGCCATGACACCAAGGGTACAAGTTCACACTGAGGCCCTGTTCTTGCTTTACAGCTTTAAGATCAAGTAAAATTTGTTAAGTGCAGCAGAAGTTGGGATAATCACACCTTGCTCAGTAGGTTTCCTATAACAGGTTTCAATTTGTGAAGACCCTGCTTTCATTGAGATTGAATCTTTTAAAAAACAACTGAGGTGAAAAGTGTGATTGCATCTAAGGGAAAAAGGGCCATAGGGTCTCATCTTTTAAAGGTGAGTATAGGGGCAAGGGCTGAATTTTATTACTCATTGAGTTAGATTCTCCACGTGCACTAGAGGCTATTTGGGGTAATGGAGGTTTTGGCACTGGGAAATGTAGGCAAGGCAGTAATTCCAGTGGTTAAGGTTAGGCATATCTGTTTCTATGTCACGTTCCTTTACTCCCTGGTTGTTTGTAGTAGCTTGCCCAAATGTGGGCCAGAAGAGGAACAGAAATTGATGAGGGGCAAAAACTCAATTGTCACACCTGAAAAGTGGGATCTGATTATTGCACAGAGCCACCACCCCTACATCACCCCTCTCCCTAGATGGGACCTCTGAAACACACAGAAACACCAAGTCCTTTTCCTTCTCACCAGTGGGATGAAGAGTTCAGGAAGCAATCTTCAGTCTGCAGTTCTCAGTCTTCACCCAGTCCTCAGTCCCAGTGTCTGGGTAAGTATGGACTGGCTGGTCTGGGCCCTAGACTGAAAGGACGCCTCCTCCCTCCCTCCTCACACACCGGACCCTTCCCTTTCTCCCCTCTCCATCATCAAAAAAACACGCACACACATCTTTTTACTGCTTGTTGATACTTTAATCGTCAACATCTGAATACTTTGATCTGTCCGGAGGGGACCATCGTTGTATGTTTGATGTCTGCACAAACGACTATTCTGCCTTTGCTTTTCCTGGAGTTACAGCAGATGGCTCAGCATCTTGGGCTCCAGGTGGGCACAGGGGCTTACTTGCAGAATCGTCAGAAGTGTTGGAAGAATCCTCTGGGGTTTCTTCATCCGCCATTGGCCCACTTTCATTCTTCTTTTTATTCTGCGGGTGGTGGTAGAAGACTGGATTCGTCGACCTCTTCCCTTTCTTTTTCCGGCCCGGGTTCCGCTGAAGGGTTGATTTTACCTTCCTCGTGGGCTTTCGTATCTGGTAAGAAAACAGAGTCATCCAGAAAGACATTAGTGGAGGAGGATGGGAAGAACTTTGAGAGAACGGGTGTGCATTGAGGAGGGGTTTGTGCCAGGCAAGCTGCGGCAGGGCGAGTCTTGGGTGGGGGATGAAGAGGAAGAACATGAGTAGGGTAATCTGACCTTCTGACTGTCCAAGCCATCGGACTGATCAGTGTTCTTTCTCTTCCCTTCGTTAGCACTTGAAGCTTGTTGCTGCAGATTGAAAGCGTCTATCTCGATTTCTGTTTCCTCCTCCTTCACTTCCTTAATTAGGTCTGCCATGTTGTAGCAACGGTGGCCTCCACCAAGGCGCCTGGCGTCTCTATATATACCGTCGCAGGACAATGGTGAGCCACAACTGTCCGTTTGATTGGTCAGCAAGAAATTTCTCCAGCCAATGGTAGCCCTGACACTGCTGACATCACAAAGCGCCACTTGGGAACATCCATGGGGGCGGGGAGGGTGCAAAGGAGTCCAAGTGCTCTGGTTTGAGAAAAGAAGTGCTTTCGCAACAACCATTAAAGAGCCTTCCCAATTTGACTTTCCGGAAAACATTTCCTCATCTTGTCCAGTTCAGTTCTTGTGGTGTAGAAGTTAGGGAGCCAGTGTTCCTTCCAAACCATTTCTCATGGCCACCCCCATTCAGTGTTTAATTCTGTCATCTTCCGGATCTCATTACCTAGTATTTGGTGTGGTTTTTTTTTTAAACAGTTTACTTTAGAGGTTTTAGATTTGCACGATAATTGTGAAGAGTGTTTTCATATACTCCACAACCAATTCTCTTGTTTACCATTGTACATTAGTATTGAACATTTGTTCAAATTAGTGAACCCACAGTGAAAGAGTATTATGAACTAAAGTCTGGACATTATCAGATTTCTTTCAGTACAGTTCAGTTCAGTCGCTCAGTTGTGTCCGACTCTTTGCGACCCCATGAACAGCACGCCAAGCCTCCCTGTCCATCACCAACTCCGGGAGTTTACCCAAACCTATATCCATTGAGTCGGTGATTCCATCCAACCATCTCATCCACTGTTGTCCCCTTCTCCTCCTGCCCTCAAACTTTCCCAGCATCAGGGTCTTTCCAAATGAGTCATCTCTTTGCATCAGGTGGCGAAAGTATTGGAGTTTCAGCTTCAACATCAGTCCTTCAAATGAACACCCAGGACTGATCTCCTTTAGAACGGACTGGTTGGATCTCCTTGCAGTCCAAGGGACTCTCAAGAGTCTTCTCCAACACCACAGTTCAAAAGCATCAATTCTTCGGCGCTCAGCTTTCTTCACAGTCCAACTCCCACATCCATACATGACCACTGGAAAAACCATAACCTTACTAGACGGACCTTTGTCAGCAAAGTAATGTCTGCTTTTTAATATGCTGTCTAGGTTGGTCAGAACTTTCCTTCCAAGGAGTAAGCGTCTTTTAGTTTCATGGCTTCTGTCACCATCTGCAGTGATTTTGGAGGCCACAAAAGTAAAGTCTGCCACTGTTTCCATTGTTTCCCCATCTATTTGCCAGGAAGTGATGGGACCGGATGCTACCATCTTCGTTTTCTGAATGTTGAGCTTTAAGCCAACTTTTTCACTCTCCTCTTTCACTTTCATCAGGAAGCTCTAGTTCTTCTTCATTTTCTGCCATAAGTGTGGTGTCATCAGCGTATCTGAGGTTATTGATATTTCTCCCGGCACTCTTGTTTCCAGCTTGTGCTTCATCCAGTGGATAGTTTCTCATGAAGTACTTTGCATATACGTTAAATAAGCAGGGTGACAACATACAGCCTTGACTTACTCACTTCCCGATTTGGACCCAGCTCGTCATTGCATGTTCAGTTCTAACTGTTGCTTCGTGACCTGCATACAGATTTCTCAAGAGGCAGTTCAGGTGGTCTGGTATTCCCATCTCTTTCAAAATTTTCCGGTTTGTTGTGATCCACACAGTCAAAGGCTATGGCATAGTCAATAAAGCAGAAATAGATGTTTTTCTGGAACATTTTCAGATTTCCTTGGTTTTTACCTAATGTCCTTTTGCTGTCCCAGTATCCATCCAGGATACCATACTAAATCCAGTCATTCCATATTCTGCCTTGTTAGGTTCCTCTTTGCTGTGACAATTTTTTAGATTTCTTTTTTTTTTTTTCTATTATTAAAAATTTTGTTCATTTTTTAATTGAAGGATAATTGCTCTACTAAATTTTGTTGTTTTCTGTCTAACCTCAACATGAATCATCCATAGGTATACTTATATCTCCTCCCTGTTGAACCTCCCTCCTATCTCTCTCGCCATATTATCCCTCTAGGTTGATACAGAGCCCCTGTTTGAGTTTTCTGAGCCATACAGCAAACTCCCTTTGGCTATCTTTGAGCATATGATAATTTAAGATTCCATGTTGCTCTTTCAATACATCTCACCTTTTCCTCCCCTCTCCCCATGTCCATAAGTCTATTCTCTACGTCTGTTTCTCCAATCAGTTCAGTTCAGTTCAGTTCAGTCGCTCAGTCGTGTCCGACTCTTTGCGACCCTGTGAAGTGCAGCACGCCAGGCCTCCCTGTCCATCACCAACTCCCGGAGTTCACCCAAACTCACGTCCATCGAGTCGGTGATGCCATCCAGCCATCTCATCCTCTGTCGTCCCCTTTTCCTCCTGCCCCCAATCCCTGGCAGCATCAGAGTCTTTTCCAATGAGTCAACTCTTCGCATGAGGTGGCCAAAGTACTGGAGTTTCAGCTTTAGCGTCATTCCTTCCAAAGAACACCCAGGACTGATCTCTTTCGGAATGGACCGGTTGGATCTCCTTGCAGTCCATGGGACTCTCAATAGTCTTCTCCAACACCACAGTTCAAGAGCATCAATTCTTTGGCGCTCAGTTTTCTTCACAGTCCAACTCTCACACCTGTACACGACCACTGGAAAAACCATGGCCTTGACTAGACGGACCTTTGTTGGCAAAGTAATGTCCCTGCTTTTGAGTATGCTATCTAGGTTGGTCATAAATTTCCTTCCAAGGAGTAAGCGTCTTTTAATTTCATGGCTGCAATCACCATCTGCAGTGATTTTGGAGCCCCCCAAAATAAAGTCTGCCACTGTTTCCACTGTTTCCCCATCTATTTCCCATGAAGTGATGGGACCAGATGGCATGATCTTCGTTTTCTGAATATTGAGCTTTAAGCCTACTTTTTCACTCTCCTCTTTCACTTTCATCAAGAGGCTTTTGAGTTCCTCTTCACTTTCTGCCATAAGGGTGGTGTCATCTGCATATCTGAGGATATTGATATTTCTCCCAGCAATCTTGATTCCAGCTTGTGCGTCTTCCAGCCCAGCATTTCTCGTGATGTACTCTGCATATAAGTTAAATAAGCATAAGCAGGGTGACAATACACAGCCTTGACGTACTCCTTTTCCTATTTGGAACCAGTCTGTTTCTCCATTGCTGCCCTGTAAATGAATTCTTCAGTACCATTTTTCTAGTTTCTGTATATATGCGTTAAAATATGATATTTCTCTTTCTCTTTCTGACTTACTTCACTCTATATAATAGGTTCTAGGTTCATCCACCACGTTAGAACTGACTCAAATGCGTTCCTTCTTATGGCTGTGTAATATTTCACCATGTATATGTCCACAACTTCTTCATGCATTCTTCTGTCAGTGGACCTCTAGGTTGCTTCCATGTTCTAGCTGTTGTAAATAGTGCTGCAGTGAACAATGGGATACATGTGTCCCTTTCGATTTTGATTTCTTCAGGGTATATGCCTAGGAGTAGGATTGCTGGGTCATGTGGTGCTTTTATTCCTAGTTTCTTAAGGAATCTCCATACCGTCTTCCATCGTGGCTGTATCAATTTTCATTCCGACCAACAGTGCAGGAGCTTTCCCTTTTCTCCACACCCTCTCCAGCATTTATTGTTTGCAGACTTTGAGGATGGCCATTGTGACTGGTATGAGGTGATATCTCATTGTGGCTTTGACTTGCATTTCTCTAATAATGAGCGATGTTGAGCATCTTTTCAGGTGTGTGTTGGTCATCTGTATGTCTTCTGTCGAGAAATGTCTGTTTAGGTCTTTTTCTCACTTTTTGATTGGGTTGTTTGTTTTCCTGATATTGAGTTATATGAGCTGCTTGTATATTTTGGAAATTAATCCTTTGTCAGTTGTTTCATTTGCTGTCATTTTCTCCCATTCTGAGGACTGTCTTTTCATCTTGCTTATCGTTTCCTTTGCTGTGCAAAAGATGCTAAGTTTAATCAGGTCCCACTGGTTTGCTTTGATTTTTGTTTCCATTACTCTAGGAAATGGGACATAGAGGATCTTGCTTTGATTTATGTCAACAAGTGTTCTGCCTATGTTCTCTTCTAAGAGTTTTATAGTTTCTGGTCTTACAGTTAGGTCTCTAATCCATTTTGAGTTTATCTTTGTGTATGGTGTTAGGAAGTGTTCTAATTTCATTCTTTTGCATGTAGCTGTCCAGTTTTCCCAGCACCACTTATTGAAGAGGCTATCTTTTCCCCATTGTATATTCTTGCCTCCTTTGTCAAAAATAAGGTACCTGTAGGTGCATGGATTTATTTCTGGGCTTTCTATCTTGTTCCCTTGGTCTATATTTCTGTTTTTTTTTTTTTTTTTCTTTTTTTTGGTGCCAGTACCATTCTGTCTTGATGACTGTACCTTTGTAGTATTATCTGAAGTCAGGAAGGTTGGTTCCTCCAGCTCCCTTGTTCTTTTTTAAGACTGCTTTGGCTATCTGGAGTCTTTTGTGTTTCCATATGAACTGTGAAAATTTTTGTTGTAGTTCTGTGAAAAATGCCATTGGTCATTTGATAGGTATTGCACTGAGTGTGTGGATTACATTTGGTAGTATAATCGTTTTCACAATATTGATTCTTCCATCCCAGGAACATGGAATATCTCTCCATCTGTTTCTGTTTGGTTTCTTTCATTAGTGTCTTATAATTTTCTGTGTACAGTTCTTTCATCTCCTTAGGTAAGTTTATTCCTATATATTTAATTCTTTTCATTGCAGTGGTGAATGGGATTGATTCCTTAATTGCTCTCTCTGATTTTTCATTGTTAGTATATGGAAATGCAAGTGATTTCTGTGTATTGATTTTGTATCCTGCAACTTTGCTAAATTCACTGATTAGCTCCAGTAATTTTCTGATAGTATCTTTAGGGTGTTCTATGTACAGTATCATGTCATCTGCAAACAGTGAGAACTTTACCTCTTCTTTTCTGATCTGGATTCCTTTTATTTCTGTTTCTTTGCTGATTGCTGTCACTAGGACTTCCAGAACTATGTTAAATAGTAGTGGTGAAAGTGGACACCCTTGTCTTGTTCCTGATCTTAGTGGGAATGCTTTCAGTTTTTCACCATTGAGACTAATGTTTGCTGTAGGCCAATCATATATGGCCTTTACTATGTTGAGGTAGGTTCCTTCTATGTCCATTTTTTGAAGAGTTTTAAACATAAATAGGTGCTGAATTTTGTCAAAGGCTTTTTCTGCATCAATTGAGATTATCCTATGGTTTTTATCTTTCAGTATGTTACTATGGTGTATCACATTGATTGGTTTCCATATATCGAATCCTTGCATCCCTGGATTAAACCCAACTTGATCGTGGTGTATGAGCTTTTTGATGTGTTGCCGTCCAGCATTTACCAAAAAGTTTTCAGGAGCTTAACTGAAGTGGTGGGATAGTGTAGTTTGTGTGTCATAGGAATCTCCTCAAAGGATGATGTCATCAGTGTGAGGTCCTAATTGTGTCCTAGAAAAAGTTAGAGCTGGTGAAAATGTTGCCTTCAAAGACTGTGTGAGATGGCAGGTGTGGACACTGGCCCCACTGAGTAGACAGGTGACGGTGTATCGTTTCCCTTTGAAGGTGAAGGTTCAGTGTAGCCGAGAAGTTGTTGAGATAGGCAGTGAAAACAGCATGCTAGCCAAATGTTTTGCTATGACTGAAAAGTATTTGCCAGTTATTTGTTGGAAGCAGTATTATCAACAAAATACATGGAGCCCTAGTGAGTGGGGCCATGACACCAAGGGTACAAGTTCACACTGAGGCCCTGTTCTTGCTTTACAGCTTTAAGATCAAGTAAAATTTGTTAAGTGCAGCAGAAGTTGGGATAATCACACCTTGCTCAGTAGGTTTCCTATAACAGGTTTCAATTTGTGAAGACCCTGCTTTCATTGAGATTGAATCTTTTAAAAAACAACTGAGGTGAAAAGTGTGATTGCATCTAAGGGAAAAAGGGCCATAGGGTCTCATCTTTTAAAGGTGAGTATAGGGGCAAGGGCTGAATTTTATTACTCATTGAGTTAGATTCTCCACGTGCACTAGAGGCTATTTGGGGTAATGGAGGTTTTGGCACTGGGAAATGTAGGCAAGGCAGTAATTCCAGTGGTTAAGGTTAGGCATATCTGTTTCTATGTCACGTTCCTTTACTCCCTGGTTGTTTGTAGTAGCTTGCCCAAATGTGGGCCAGAAGAGGAACAGAAATTGATGAGGGGCAAAAACTCAATTGTCACACCTGAAAAGTGGGATCTGATTATTGCACAGAGCCACCACCCCTACATCACCCCTCTCCCTAGATGGGACCTCTGAAACACACAGAAACACCAAGTCCTTTTCCTTCTCACCAGTGGGATGAAGAGTTCAGGAAGCAATCTTCAGTCTGCAGTTCTCAGTCTTCACCCAGTCCTCAGTCCCAGTGTCTGGGTAAGTATGGACTGGCTGGTCTGGGCCCTAGACTGAAAGGACGCCTCCTCCCTCCCTCCTCACACACCGGACCCTTCCCTTTCTCCCCTCTCCATCATCAAAAAAACACGCACACACATCTTTTTACTGCTTGTTGATACTTTAATCGTCAACATCTGAATACTTTGATCTGTCCGGAGGGGACCATCGTTGTATGTTTGATGTCTGCACAAACGACTATTCTGCCTTTGCTTTTCCTGGAGTTACAGCAGATGGCTCAGCATCTTGGGCTCCAGGTGGGCACAGGGGCTTACTTGCAGAATCGTCAGAAGTGTTGGAAGAATCCTCTGGGGTTTCTTCATCCGCCATTGGCCCACTTTCATTCTTCTTTTTATTCTGCGGGTGGTGGTAGAAGACTGGATTCGTCGACCTCTTCCCTTTCTTTTTCCGGCCCGGGTTCCGCTGAAGGGTTGATTTTACCTTCCTCGTGGGCTTTCGTATCTGGTAAGAAAACAGAGTCATCCAGAAAGACATTAGTGGAGGAGGATGGGAAGAACTTTGAGAGAACGGGTGTGCATTGAGGAGGGGTTTGTGCCAGGCAAGCTGCGGCAGGGCGAGTCTTGGGTGGGGGATGAAGAGGAAGAACATGAGTAGGGTAATCTGACCTTCTGACTGTCCAAGCCATCGGACTGATCAGTGTTCTTTCTCTTCCCTTCGTTAGCACTTGAAGCTTGTTGCTGCAGATTGAAAGCGTCTATCTCGATTTCTGTTTCCTCCTCCTTCACTTCCTTAATTAGGTCTGCCATGTTGTAGCAACGGTGGCCTCCACCAAGGCGCCTGGCGTCTCTATATATACCGTCGCAGGACAATGGTGAGCCACAACTGTCCGTTTGATTGGTCAGCAAGAAATTTCTCCAGCCAATGGTAGCCCTGACACTGCTGACATCACAAAGCGCCACTTGGGAACATCCATGGGGGCGGGGAGGGTGCAAAGGAGTCCAAGTGCTCTGGTTTGAGAAAAGAAGTGCTTTCGCAACAACCATTAAAGAGCCTTCCCAATTTGACTTTCCGGAAAACATTTCCTCATCTTGTCCAGTTCAGTTCTTGTGGTGTAGAAGTTAGGGAGCCAGTGTTCCTTCCAAACCATTTCTCATGGCCACCCCCATTCAGTGTTTAATTCTGTCATCTTCCGGATCTCATTACCTAGTATTTGGTGTGGTTTTTTTTTTAAACAGTTTACTTTAGAGGTTTTAGATTTGCACGATAATTGTGAAGAGTGTTTTCATATACTCCACAACCAATTCTCTTGTTTACCATTGTACATTAGTATTGAACATTTGTTCAAATTAGTGAACCCACAGTGAAAGAGTATTATGAACTAAAGTCTGGACATTATCAGATTTCTTTCAGTACAGTTCAGTTCAGTCGCTCAGTTGTGTCCGACTCTTTGCGACCCCATGAACAGCACGCCAAGCCTCCCTGTCCATCACCAACTCCGGGAGTTTACCCAAACCTATATCCATTGAGTCGGTGATTCCATCCAACCATCTCATCCACTGTTGTCCCCTTCTCCTCCTGCCCTCAAACTTTCCCAGCATCAGGGTCTTTCCAAATGAGTCATCTCTTTGCATCAGGTGGCGAAAGTATTGGAGTTTCAGCTTCAACATCAGTCCTTCAAATGAACACCCAGGACTGATCTCCTTTAGAACGGACTGGTTGGATCTCCTTGCAGTCCAAGGGACTCTCAAGAGTCTTCTCCAACACCACAGTTCAAAAGCATCAATTCTTCGGCGCTCAGCTTTCTTCACAGTCCAACTCCCACATCCATACATGACCACTGGAAAAACCATAACCTTACTAGACGGACCTTTGTCAGCAAAGTAATGTCTGCTTTTTAATATGCTGTCTAGGTTGGTCAGAACTTTCCTTCCAAGGAGTAAGCGTCTTTTAGTTTCATGGCTTCTGTCACCATCTGCAGTGATTTTGGAGGCCACAAAAGTAAAGTCTGCCACTGTTTCCATTGTTTCCCCATCTATTTGCCAGGAAGTGATGGGACCGGATGCTACCATCTTCGTTTTCTGAATGTTGAGCTTTAAGCCAACTTTTTCACTCTCCTCTTTCACTTTCATCAGGAAGCTCTAGTTCTTCTTCATTTTCTGCCATAAGTGTGGTGTCATCAGCGTATCTGAGGTTATTGATATTTCTCCCGGCACTCTTGTTTCCAGCTTGTGCTTCATCCAGTGGATAGTTTCTCATGAAGTACTTTGCATATACGTTAAATAAGCAGGGTGACAACATACAGCCTTGACTTACTCACTTCCCGATTTGGACCCAGCTCGTCATTGCATGTTCAGTTCTAACTGTTGCTTCGTGACCTGCATACAGATTTCTCAAGAGGCAGTTCAGGTGGTCTGGTATTCCCATCTCTTTCAAAATTTTCCGGTTTGTTGTGATCCACACAGTCAAAGGCTATGGCATAGTCAATAAAGCAGAAATAGATGTTTTTCTGGAACATTTTCAGATTTCCTTGGTTTTTACCTAATGTCCTTTTGCTGTCCCAGTATCCATCCAGGATACCATACTAAATCCAGTCATTCCATATTCTGCCTTGTTAGGTTCCTCTTTGCTGTGACAATTTTTTAGATTTCTTTTTTTTTTTTTTCTATTATTAAAAATTTTGTTCATTTTTTAATTGAAGGATAATTGCTCTACTAAATTTTGTTGTTTTCTGTCTAACCTCAACATGAATCATCCATAGGTATACTTATATCTCCTCCCTGTTGAACCTCCCTCCTATCTCTCTCGCCATATTATCCCTCTAGGTTGATACAGAGCCCCTGTTTGAGTTTTCTGAGCCATACAGCAAACTCCCTTTGGCTATCTTTGAGCATATGATAATTTAAGATTCCATGTTGCTCTTTCAATACATCTCACCTTTTCCTCCCCTCTCCCCATGTCCATAAGTCTATTCTCTACGTCTGTTTCTCCAATCAGTTCAGTTCAGTTCAGTTCAGTCGCTCAGTCGTGTCCGACTCTTTGCGACCCTGTGAAGTGCAGCACGCCAGGCCTCCCTGTCCATCACCAACTCCCGGAGTTCACCCAAACTCACGTCCATCGAGTCGGTGATGCCATCCAGCCATCTCATCCTCTGTCGTCCCCTTTTCCTCCTGCCCCCAATCCCTGGCAGCATCAGAGTCTTTTCCAATGAGTCAACTCTTCGCATGAGGTGGCCAAAGTACTGGAGTTTCAGCTTTAGCGTCATTCCTTCCAAAGAACACCCAGGACTGATCTCTTTCGGAATGGACCGGTTGGATCTCCTTGCAGTCCATGGGACTCTCAATAGTCTTCTCCAACACCACAGTTCAAGAGCATCAATTCTTTGGCGCTCAGTTTTCTTCACAGTCCAACTCTCACACCTGTACACGACCACTGGAAAAACCATGGCCTTGACTAGACGGACCTTTGTTGGCAAAGTAATGTCCCTGCTTTTGAGTATGCTATCTAGGTTGGTCATAAATTTCCTTCCAAGGAGTAAGCGTCTTTTAATTTCATGGCTGCAATCACCATCTGCAGTGATTTTGGAGCCCCCCAAAATAAAGTCTGCCACTGTTTCCACTGTTTCCCCATCTATTTCCCATGAAGTGATGGGACCAGATGGCATGATCTTCGTTTTCTGAATATTGAGCTTTAAGCCTACTTTTTCACTCTCCTCTTTCACTTTCATCAAGAGGCTTTTGAGTTCCTCTTCACTTTCTGCCATAAGGGTGGTGTCATCTGCATATCTGAGGATATTGATATTTCTCCCAGCAATCTTGATTCCAGCTTGTGCGTCTTCCAGCCCAGCATTTCTCGTGATGTACTCTGCATATAAGTTAAATAAGCATAAGCAGGGTGACAATACACAGCCTTGACGTACTCCTTTTCCTATTTGGAACCAGTCTGTTTCTCCATTGCTGCCCTGTAAATGAATTCTTCAGTACCATTTTTCTAGTTTCTGTATATATGCGTTAAAATATGATATTTCTCTTTCTCTTTCTGACTTACTTCACTCTATATAATAGGTTCTAGGTTCATCCACCACGTTAGAACTGACTCAAATGCGTTCCTTCTTATGGCTGTGTAATATTTCACCATGTATATGTCCACAACTTCTTCATGCATTCTTCTGTCAGTGGACATCTAGGTTGCTTCCATGTTCTAGCTGTTGTAAATAGTGCTGCAGTGAACAATGGGATACATGTGTCCCTTTCGATTTTGATTTCTTCAGGGTATATGCCTAGGAGTAGGATTGCTGGGTCATGTGGTGCTTTTATTCCTAGTTTCTTAAGGAATCTCCATACCGTCTTCCATCGTGGCTGTATCAATTTTCATTCCGACCAACAGTGCAGGAGCTTTCCTTTTCTCCACACCCTCTCCAGCATTTATTGTTTGCAGACTTTGAGGATGGCCATTGTGACTGGTATGAGGTGATATCTCATTGTGGCTTTGACTTGCATTTCTCTAATAATGAGCGATGTTGAGCATCTTTTCAGGTGTGTGTTGGTCATCTGTATGTCTTCTGTCGAGAAATGTCTGTTTAGGTCTTTTTCTCACTTTTTGATTGGGTTGTTTGTTTTCCTGATATTGAGTTATATGAGCTGCTTGTATATTTTGGAAATTAATCCTTTGTCAGTTGTTTCATTTGCTGTCATTTTCTCCCATTCTGAGGACTGTCTTTTCATCTTGCTTATCGTTTCCTTTGCTGTGCAAAGATGCTAAGTTTAATCAGGTCCCACTGGTTGCTTTGATTTTTGTTTCCATTACTCTAGGAAATGGGACATAGAGGATCTTGCTTGATTTATGTCAACAAGTGTTCTGCCTATGTTCTCTTCTAAGAGTTTTATAGTTTCTGGTCTTACAGTTAGGTCTCTAATCCATTTTGAGTTTATCTTTGTGTAATGGTGTTAGGAAGTGTTCTAATTTCATTCTTTTGCATGTAGCTGTCCAGTTTTCCCAGCACCACTTATTGAAGAGGCTATCTTTTCCCCATTGTATATCTTGCCTCCTTTGTCAAAAATAAGGTACCTGTAGGTGCATGGATTTATTTCTGGGCTTTCTATCTTGTTCCCTTGGTCTATATTTCTGTTTTTTTTTTTTTTCTTTTTTTTTGTGCCAGTACCATTCTGTCTTGATGACTGTACCTTTGTAGTATTATCTGAAGTCAGGAAGTTGGTTCCTCCAGCTCCCTTGTTCTTTTTTAAGACTGCTTTGGCTATCTGGAGTCTTTTGTGTTTCCATATGAACTGTGAAATTTTTGTTGTAGTTCTGTGAAAAATGCCATTGGTCATTTGATAGGTATTGCACTGAGTGTGTGGATTACATTTGGTAGTATAATCGTTTTCACAATATTGATTCTTCCATCCCAGGAACATGGAATATCTCTCCATCTGTTTCTGTTTGGTTTCTTTCATTAGTGTCTTATAATTTTCTGTGTACAGTTCTTTCATCTCCTTAGGTAAGTTTATTCCTATATATTTAATTCTTTTCATTGCAGTGGTGAATGGGATTGATTCCTTAATTGCTCTCTCTGATTTTCATTGTTAGTATATGGAAATGCAAGTGATTTCTGTGTATTGATTTTGTATCCTGCAACTTTGCTAAATTCACTGATTAGCTCCAGTAATTTTCTGATAGTAATCTTTAGGGTGTTTTATGTACAGTATCATGTCATCTGCAAACAGTGAGAACTTTACTTTCTTCTTTTCTGATCTGGATTCCTTTTATTTCTGTTTCTTTGCTGATTGCTGTCACTAGGACTTCCAGAACTATGTTAATAGTAGTGGTGAAAGTGGACACCCTTGTCTTGTTCCTGATCTTAGTGGGAATGCTGGG